>NC_025997.2:54850690-54900517 GCF_000442705.2 Elaeis guineensis
AAAATTACAATTTTACAGTGAAAAAATATTAATTAATCTAATTAATTAACATAAATTTATCCTACACTAGGATCTAAATATGATATATAGCATGCATTCATTTAAATTGAAATTCAATTCGAACAGTAAACACTTTACTATAATGTGTTCAGAACACAATACCTTTGTGCGGGTAGTAGATACCGCAATTTGATCACCGTGAGAAGAGTCTGATCATCGGATGCAGCCACATAATATATCTGACCTCTGTGGATCATCCACATAAAGCTTTCGGTCTGATCGACTCCTCATGAGTGCTAGCTCGTTGTAGTCTTTTTGACGGCCGATGCTGATCGACTCCTTCGATCGATGTCTGTCGATTCTTTAGATGCTTTGGATCATCAACAGACGTGCTTGAGGGATGTTGAAGATTTTCCTAAGATTTTGTGGGCTCACAACACTCGTAGCTCACTTTCTCACTTCCCGAATCCCAAGTTAAAACTCTAGGGAATTCACCGAAAACCTTGCACCCACTTTTCTTTCTTTTCTTTCTTTTTCTTCTGGAAGGATATGGACTTCCTTCTCATGCACAAGACTTTTCACACCCCATAATTTTTCTCCAAAAATCTTCTTCTTGCACGCCCACTCTTCTCCTCCTTTTATAACAACGTCAAACGTCTTATCCAAAAGAAAGGATAAAGATGAGTAATTGCACATTTGAATTCAAATTAAATTTTGAATTCAAATGGACACCAACTCATCCTTATCCACTAAAGGTGTGAGGCATGGCTTAAATTATGCATGAAGTGATTTCATGAGAAACCTTTTCTCATGTAATAAATAGGACGTAAAAAAAGGGATAAGGTGCAAAGATTGATTGTCCATTCAATTCAAACTTTATTTTGAATTTGAATGGCCAACCAATCATCCTTATCCATCCATTTGGAACATTAAAGTGGGGCATAGAGAGGGCTTGGCGTGAGAAAAAAATTCATGAGAAGTTCCTTCTCATGAATCCAAATGGGTGCAATGAAAGTGAGGTGGCGCATGGAGATTGGGTCAAGGTGGTTTAATTATTTAAACCAACCTAATTGAACCAAATAAGTTAGGTCCAATTAGACTACTTTAAACCCAACTTAATTAGGCTTAATTAGGCTCAATAAAATTCTAATCAAATCAAAAATTGACTAAGTCCAACCCCTGATCAATCAGGGACCAAACCATCTCGATGATTAGGTCAACTCTTAACCTAATCGGGTCAAACCCAATTGAATCCAATTCAATTGGACTTGATCTAAAATAATTACTCAATCAAATTGAGTTAATTAACGATCAAATCACTAATTAAACTTCTCATAAATACTGAGTCCAAATTCGATGGGCAATCAGGCATCAGAATTCATCGATAAGTAATCCTGATCGAAAAATCCCAACCAGTGGGACTCTTGACCCCGGTACCCATAATGTGTGGAACTCATGATCAGAGAATCCTGATTCTCGATCACTGAGTTTCAAATATGTAGGATTCTACATCAGCCATCAGATCAGATAGGAATCTCTAATGTGTGTGACCCCGCAGGTTCGAACCTAAGTCGGTAGCACAGGAACCAATTCCTGTACTAATCGAAGTAACCATCTAGCAATGGTATCCGACATCCGGATAGGTCGAAGAGTCGCAATCGCAACACTCAGAACCTACATGAATATAGTTACTGTATAATTCATCCTTTTGACCCCTGTGTTTAGGACGACTCAGGGTTAAACTGTCAACCCTGATCAGATCATCCGAATCATGTCAACTCAAACAGTCCTGTGACTCCTCATAAGGACTACCTGGTCAAGGTTTTGCTAAATTAAAATACAACTGTACACAGCTCCTAAACTGGAGTGGTCAATCCCATCTTGACACACACACCGACAAGTCAAGTACTTGACTACACCCAGCAGCCTTCCATCACTGAATTAAAATTCAGGTAGTCCAATGCCTAAGTGCAGTGAGTTGCTTGCAAGTCACCATGACGATCTCAGGTCGGAGAGATATTTATACCCATATTCCATCGAAGCAAATCTTGACAGCAGAAATAGCTCTGGAGTCGGTCACGTTCAGTGCAGATGTACCCTTACATCTCATCTGTATGCCATACCAGTGTCTCCATACTCATTGGTTAAGAGGACAACCAACCTATATGGCACACAACGACCTATGCTTGATAAATGTTGTCATCTTTGGTAACAACATATCATTTGGTCACGAACAGATTTAAGGACTAAATGACAAATCCTCCTTTGTCGAGTCTAAATAGTCCTAAGGACTTCACCACAATATAGGAGTTCATTAGAAGATGAAATATTTTGTGATGAAAAATATCAAAAAAAATTTATTAATTCATAATTCATGTACAAATATAAAAAGAGCACAACCATCAACAGGCTAACGATTGGCTTTGGGACACTATTTCCAACAATCTTCCACTTGGCCTAAAGCCAATCGGTGCAGTATCTAATACCCATCTTCGACTTGTAGTTGTCGAACTCCTTCACCGCAATGGCTTTAATGAATGGGTCAGTCAGGTTCTCCTTTCCGTCGATCTTCTGAAGATCGACGTCACCTCGATCCATAATTTTCGGATGAGATGGTAGCAGCGCAGAATATGCTTCATCCGCTGGTGTGTCTTTGGTTTCTTCGCTTGAGCAATGGCTCTAGAGCTGTCACAGTAGAGCAGAACTGGACCAACAAGGGAGGATGCTACTTCGAGCTCGGTGATGAATTTTCTCAGCCACACCACTTCTTTGGCAGCATCTGATGCAGCGACATACTCCATCTCGCAAACTGAATCAGCCACTGTATGCTGCTTGAAACTTTTCCAGCAGATAGCCCCACCATTAAGGGTAAAAATAAATCCCGACACACTTTTGCTGTCATCATGATCAGACTGAAAACTAGAGTCTATAAACCCTATAAGTCTCAAGTCTGATTCACCATAAACAAGCCACTGGTCCTTAGTATTTCTTAAATACTTCAGGATGGTTTTAACAACCTTTCAGTGATTCTCCCCTGGATCAGATTGATATCTACTCACTACCCCTAGTGAGTATGTCACATCTGGTCGTGTACATGTCATGGCGTACATGATAGATCCCACTGTTGAAGCATATGAAATCCTATCCATACGCTCTCTTCTTGAGGTGTTGTCGGACAATCCCTCTTCGAGAGAGAAATTCCATGGCCTATCGGAAGATAGCTTTCTTAGAATTCTCCATGCTGAACCTCTTCAGCATAGTATCAATGTACGTGGACTGAGATAAACCAAACAATCTTTTAGATCTATCCCTATAGATCCTCATCCCTAGGATGTAGGAAGCTTCTCCCAGATCCTTCATGGAGAACTGTGACGACAGCCAAATCTTTATTCCCTGTAATGCAGAGACATCATTCCCAATTAAGAGAATGTCATCCACATACAATATAAGAAATACTACTACTGGACCATTAGCCCACTTATAAATACATGACTCTTCTCTGTTCTTAACGAAGCTATACGTCTTGATCGTCTTATCAAAATGTATGTTCCAACTCCGTGATGCCTGCTTAAGTCCATAAATGGACCTCTGTAGCCTGCACACCTTGACTCATCTGTGGATGTGAATCCTTCAGGTTGTATCATATACACCTCTTCATCCAGCTCTCTGTTTAGGAAAGCTGTATTCACATCTATCTGCCAGATTTCATAGTCCAGATGGACAGCTATCGCAAGCATAATCTGAATGAATTTGAGCATTGCCACAGGAGAAAATGTCTCGTCATAGTCTATACCATAACATTGACGATATCCTTTAGCAACTAGATGGGCTTTATAGGTTTCCACCTTTCCGTCTGCGCCTCTCTTCCTCTTAAAGACCCACTTACACCCTATGGGTTTTACTCCTTCGGGTGGGTCAACCAATGTCCACACATCGTTGACCTTCATGGACTCCATTTCAGATTTCATGGCCTCCAGTCATTTCTCAGAGTCAGATCTCTGCATTGCATTCATGTAGGTGATCGGATCCTCATCATTTTCATCAAGTTTGATAGGATCGCCGTCCCGGACCAAGAAACCACAGTATCTGTCTGGTTGACGTGGTACTCTACCAGATCGCCTTAAGGGTGCTTGAACAATGGGCTCTGGATCTGATCTAACCAAATTTGGTTCAGGTTCAGCAACTTATGTCAGTTTTTCCACCTGCCGAACTTCATCAAGTTCGACCTTAGAGGCAACAGTCCCTTCACTAAGGAACTCCTTTTCCAAAAAGATTGTCTTAAGACTGACAAACACTTTTTGCTCATCAGCTAGGTAGAAGTAATATCCTTTGGTCTCTTTTGGGTACCCTATAAAATTACACTTGTCAGACCTAGGTCCAAGCTTGTCCATAATTAAATGTTTAACATAAGCCGGACACCCCCAAACCCTAAGGTGCGAGAGTACTGGCCTACGTCCTATCGATATCTCATATGGCATTTTGGTTACAGACTTACTCGGAACTCTATTTAGAAGATAACAAGCCGATTCGAGCGCATATCCCTAGAGGGAGATCAGCAGACCAGCAAACCCCATCATGGATCGAACCATGTCTAACAAGGTCTGATTCCTCCTTTCAGATACACCATTATGTTGTAGTGTTCCAGGAGGAGTCCACTGAGAGAGAATCCCATTCTCCCCAAGATATGTCAAAAAATTATTGGAAAGGTATTCACCTCCTCGATCAGATCGAAGAGTTTTAATACACTTTTCAGTTTATTTTTCTACCTCATTTCGGAATAGTTTGAATATTTCAAACGACTCCGATTTATGCTTCATTAAATAGACATACCCATACCTCGATAGGTCGTCTGTGAAGGTTATGAAGTAGAAATATCCACCTCTTGCACTTGAGCTCATGGATCCACATACATCAGAATGTACCAAACCCAAGAGTTCACTGACTCGCTCACCTTTTCCAATAAAAGGTGATTTGGTCATTTTACCAAGAAGACAGGACTCACAGGTTGGAAGTGATTCACAATCACCTACTTCAAAAATTCCTTCTTGAGCCAACATGTTTATCCTGTTCTTATTGATATGACCTAGCCTACAGTGCCAAAGGTAGACTTCTGACACATTATCTATTCTAGGGTATTTACCGGAGGTTTGAACCACATTAACAGGTTGTGATAAAAAGTAAATTTCATTATTAAGTTATCCAACAAACATTGTAACACCATTCAAAATGATATTGCAAATATTTTCTTTTATTAAAAATTGATAACTGTTCATGGCCAAAAGGCCAACAGAAATAATATTTAATAAAAAGCTTGGACAATAGTGACATTCACTCAGAATTACGTTTTGAGAATTGATTACAAGTTTTATGATTTCTAATGCTAGAACTGAAACTTTGCTTCCATCTCCAACGTTCAGGAATCTCTCACCTTCATCAAATCTCCTACTGACCTGCAGACCCTGCATCGAATTGCAAATATGATAAGGGCTTCCGGTATCCAATACCCAGGCAGTAGTATCACAAATGAAAAAGTTGCAATGTGTTATCATATAAGTACCTTGCTTCTTCTTCGGCCTGTTCGGGTCCAGGGAAGTAATGTATAGAGGACAGTTCCTCTTTCAGTGCCCCTGCTTCTTGCAAAAGAAGCATTCTGCCTGGCTCTGGTCGGGCTTGCGCTTCTTGGTCTGACCCTGTGCAAATATCCCAGCATGCAGCTACACCTTCTTATTCTTCTTCTTCTTGTTCTTCTTCTTCCCTTTCTTAAAGGGTCGACGACCAGAAGAAGACCCTCCCACAACATTCACCGACTCCTTATAGAGCTGGTGATCCTTCTCAAAGTTCTGCAGCAACCCCAACAAATCGTGGTAGTTCACTGCAGGCTTTGTCATCCGAAAATGAGTAAGGAAGGGGAGGAAGGACTTGGACAATGAATTAAGGATCGCATCCTTACCGAGCTACTCATGCAGGGGAAAGCCCAGTTTAGTTAGGTGCTCAATCATTTCGATCATGTACAGTATATGATCAGTGACTGAGGCTCCATCCCTCATCCGAGCATTGAAAATGGTACAACTAGTTTTGTGCCTTTCAACATCGTCAGACGTGCCAAAGGAGTCGTTCAACATTAGAAGCATCTCCTATGGCTGGGCATTCTCGAACCTGCAGCTGAACTCATCATTCATTGCCGCCAGCATAATGCATCGAACGGTGGTGCGATCGTTGAGCCACTTCTGATAAGTATCTCGGCCCGTCCCTCTAACGTTCGGGGCTGGCTCCTCAGGTGCCGGATCCGTTACTACATAAAGGATCCGCTCATGCTCAAGGACGATTTTTAATTTTCGACACCAGCTATCGAAATTAGATCCCATGAGCTTGTCATTATCTAATAATGACCAGAGGGACAGGGTAGTGGCCATAGCTGCATAAAAAAAAACTAGACCTCTATTAGTACATAAATTATAAATACTAAAGACTTGGACTTTAGTCTAAAGTTTCTCCCAGTATTTTTACGAACTGGTAGCCTCAACCTCCAATTCGAAAAATTACTTTAATTTCTTAGTGGGTACTAGAATCCACACAGACTACACACGAGCCCAACTTTGGTTGGTCAACCCATGTGCATCTATGGGTAGGTTCATAACCAGTTGTTTCTCTAAACAACTTTTAGTAATTGATTTTGCCCCAGAACCTAATCAGTAAGCTTTGGCCTCCACTGAAAAGATCTGGTTATGTCCAACCATTAACATGATTTAATTTGGTGAATCGAACCAATAAATGATCAGACCTGACTTTGGCCGACCAACCTGACCACCATCAGAAAGACTCAAATCAAATTATCATATTATGAATGATAATTCTATTAGTCAATAAGCACCAGGCCTTTGGGCCTCCAATGATTATTAAACTAATTGACTCATTATCACTCACTTAATGGGAGACTATGACTTAGTTATCAATATAACTTAATCATTTTTAGGGACCTAATAATTTTTGAGGATTTTATTAAAGGATAGATGAGAAGAAAATATCCAGCCTATTTCAATCCTCCCACTGACTTCACCAAGTCAGATTAAAAAAAGATTTAATTAAAGCTGGCATTAGGAGCACCTAAATCAGTCAAACTGATTTACCTAATGACATGGGTGAGCCCTAATCACCAAGTGATCTAATCAAAACCTAATTCACCAGGTTGGCCAGGTAAGTGAGATCAGTGGTGGGGATAAGCCATTAACTCGTCAGAGATCGAATCACTGCGAGTAGCCCCCGCTTAAAAATCACTGGTCAAAATGCCAAACTTACTAACCTTAGACACCAACCGGTTCATTAGTTTTAATTTGATCAACTTATTAAATAGGGTTCCACCGCGTAGCCATGAATTAAGTCCATCTTGGTCTAGTTGAAGACATGGACCCATTCAACTACAACTATTGGAGTTGAGTCTAGAGTATCCTTGACCTAATCTAATTCAACTTTTGATTAGATTTGATCAATTACTCTAATTAAGTCCATTTCTTTAAGCTAACCTTAGGTCTAACCCAATTATGGATCTAATCTATCTAACCCATTGACCCATAAATTTATGCAATTATCTTAGGTCTTAATTCACAATTCTAGACCTACTAGACAATACTTAATTCTTTTAATTAAATATTTGAGCTGATGGGTCAGGGTTTGATATTTCGAAAATAATTTTCAAATTTGAAAGGTTTTATTTTCTGTTCACCAAATATGTTGACTCATTTCACAAATAAATCAGCATATTTCATAAATAGCAATCCTATTGCTAATTACATAACAGAAAATAACTCAATCAAAATAAATCATGAATATTTCTTTAGATCTAATCTAACACATTTATGATAAATTTCATAATTGAATCTTTACAATTAATTCCTTTCACTGCTTCATCTGCATGGGATATAATTGCAGCGGCACCCCTACCGCCATAGGAGACCCCATCGAATGGGAGGAGAGAGCCTTTAAACCCTATTTTTCTCCTATGATCGGACGACCATGGCAACCAACCCAATTCGATTACTTGCTACTTAGATCAAGTATATCTTTGTATACCAATTTTAAAATTTAAATTTTAAATTTCAAATTTTAAATTTTAAATTTTGAATTTCAAATTTCAAACAAATTTCAAATTTTAAATTTTAAATTTCAAATTTTTGAATTTTAAATTTTGAATTTTAAATTTTGAATTTTAAATTTTGAATTTTAAATTTGAAATTTCAATCAAATTTCAAATTTCAAATTTCAAATTTTGAATTTTAAATTTTTAAATTTTGAATTTCAAATTTCAAATTTCAAATTTCAAATTTTGAATTTCAAATTTTTGAATTTTAAATTTCGAACAACTTTCAAAATTCAAATTTTGAATTTTGAATTTTAAATTTCAAATTTAAACTTTTAGATTACAACTTAATCTATGCATGCAAATATATATATCATATCTAAGAACCCGCTCTGATACCATTTGTGGAGAAAATTTAGTACAGGGATAAAATGATAATTTTAAAACTTTTTCAAAATTATGATTTTGCAGTAGAAAAATTTTAATTAATCTAATTAATTAACATGAATTTATCCTATACTAGGATCTAAATATGATATATAGCATGCATTCATTTAAATTTAAAATTTAAATTCGAACAGTAAATACTTTACTGTAATGTGTTCAGAACACAATACCTTTGTGCGGGTAGTAGATCGCCACAATCTGATCACCGTCGAGAGAGTCTGATCATCACGATATAGCCACACAGTATATCTAGTCTCTGTGGATCATCCACATGAAGCTCCCGGTCTGATTGACTCCTCACGAGTGCTAGCTCGTTGTAGAGTCCTTTTGACGGTCGATGCTGATCGAACTCCTTCGATCGATGTCTGTCGATTCTTCGGATGCTCTGGATCATCAACAGACATGCTTGAGAAAATGTTGAAGATCTCTCTAAGATTTTGTGGGCTCGCGACACTCGTAGCTCACTTTCTCACTTCCCGAACCTCAGGTTAAAACTCTAGGGAATTCACCGGAAACCTTGCACCCACTTTTCTTTCTTTTTCTCTTGGAAGGATATGGACTTCCTTCTCACGCACAAGACTTCTCACACCCTAAAATTTTTCCTCAAAAATCTTCTTCTTGCACGCCCCACTCTTCTCCTCTTTTTATAACAACGTCAAACGTCTTATCCAAAAAAAAGGATAAAGATGAGTAATTGCACATTTGAATTCAAATCAAATTTTAAATTCAAATGGACACCAACTCATCCCTTATCCACTAAAGGTGTGAGGCATGGCTTAAATTGTGCATGGAGTGATTTCATGAGAAACCTTTTCTCATGTAATAAATAGGACGTAAAAAAAGGGATAAGGTGCAAAGATTGATTGCCCATTCAAATTCAAACTTTATTTTGAATTTGAATGGCCAACCAATCATCCTTATCCATCCATTTGGCATATTAAAGTGGGGCGTGGAGAGGGCTTGGCATGAGAAAAAAATTCATGAGAAGTTCCTTCTCATGAATCCAAATGGGTGCAATGGAAGTGAGGTGGCGCATGGAGATTGGGTCAAGGTGGTTTAATTATTTAAACCAACCTAATTGAATCAAATAAGTTAGGTCCAATTAGACTAATTTAAACTCAAATTAATTAGGCTTAATTAGGCTCAATAAAATCCTAATCAAATCAGGAATTGACTAAGCCCAACCCCTAATCAAATCAGAGACCAAACCATCTCGACGATTAGGTCAACTCTTAACCTAATCAGGTCAAACCCAACTGAATCCAATTCAATTGGACTTGATCTAAAAATAATTACTCAATCAAATTGAGTTAATTAACGATCAAATTACTAATTAAATCTCTCATAAATACTGAGTCCAAATCCGATGGGTAATCAGGCATCAGAATTCATCGATATGTAACCCTGATCGAAAAATCCCAACCAATGGGACTCTTGACCTCGATACCCATAATGTGTGAAACTCATGATCAGAGAATCCTAATTCTCGATCACTGAGTTTCAAACATGTAGGATTCTACATCAGCCATCAGATCAGATAGGAACCTCTAATGTGTGTGACCCCGCAGGTTCGAACCTAAGCCGATAGCACAGAAATCAATTTCTGTAGTAATCGAAGTGACCATATAGCAATGGTACCCGACGTTCGGATAGGTTGAAGAGTCGCAATCGCAACACTCAGAACCTACATGAATATGGTTACTGTATAATTCATCCTTTTGACCCCTGTGTTTAGGATGACTCAGGGTTAAACTGTCAACCCTGATCAGATCATCCGAATCGTGTTCAACTCAAACAGTCCTGTGACTCCTCACAAGGACTATCCTGACCAAGATTTTGCTAAATTAAAATATGACTGTACACAGCTCCTAAACTGGAGTGGTCAATCCCATCTTGACACACGCACCGACAAGTCAAGTACTTGACTACACCCAGCAGCCTTCCGTCACTGAATTAAAAATTCAGGTAGTCCAGTGCCTAAATGCAGTGAGTTGCTTGCAAGTCACCGTGGCGGTCTCAGGTCGAAGGGATATTTATACCCATATTCCATCGGAGCAAATCTTGACAGCAAAAATAGCTCTAGAGTCGGTCACGTTCAGTGCAGATGTACTCTTACATCTCAACTATATGCCATACCAGTGTCTCCACACTCATTGGTTAAGAGGACAACCAACCTATATAGCACACAATGACCTATGCTTGATAAACGTTGTCATCCTTGGTAACAACGTATCATTTGGTCACGAACAGATTTAAGGACTAAATGATAAATCCTCCTTTGTCGAGTCTAAATAGTCCTAAGGACTTCACCACAATATAGGAGTTCATTAGAAGATGAAACATTTTGAGATGAAAAATATCAAAATAATTTTTATTAATTCATAATTTATGTACAAATATAAAAAAGAGTACAACCGTCAACAGGCTGACGATTGGCTTTGGGATACTATTCCCAACAATTCTCTCCCTTACGCCACCCAGAAAGACTCACGCCTTTTCTCATCGCATAAAACTAGTTTGTACATAAGAAAATCAGAAGCTAACACCCTTTTTGTCGCCCACTTTGGATAAGTATTATTTGTTTGGGTTTGAGTTCAAGTGAAACTTTGAATTTGAATCAAACTTCTTATCCTACTCTACCCACCCGTTGGCCCTTGTGAAGGTGCCTATTTTATGCAACAAAAGAAATAGCTCCAAGTTGTTTTCCATGCTCGAAACCCTCTGGTCGGCCCCTTTTTAGGTCAGATAAGGGTAAAAAAAAGTTAAGGTTTAATTGAAATTCAAAATAGTTTGAATTGCAACAAACTTTGGCTCTTATCCTACCAAATCTGATGATGCCGGCAACCATAAACTGCTTATGTTTTTGTGCGCTACCAAGTCTCTGATTTTTATCATGAGATACCAGAGAAAAAGATGGGCCAAACTGAAGCAAAAATTTAGTGCAGGGGCAAAATGGTAATTTTAAAACTTTTTCAAAATTACTATTTTACAGCGGAATTATTAATTAATCTCATTAATTAATACTAATTAACCCTACACTAGGATCTAAATATGATACAACAGCATGCATTTAAATTTAAAATTCAAATTTGAATCAGTAAACGTTTTACAGTACTGTGTTCAGAACACATTACCTTTTGCGGGTAGTCGATCACCGCAATCTGATCACCGTCGGAGGGCTCTGATCGTCACGTCGCAGCCACCCAACTGTCTGGCCTCTGCGGATCATCCACACGAAGCTCCCATCTGATCAGCTCCTCACGAATGCTAGTTCGTGATTTCACCCTTTTGATGGCAGATGTTGATCGAACTCCTTCGATCGATGTGTGCCGACTTCTCGCATGCTCCAGATCATCTGCACAGTTACTTGAGAGGCTGATGGATCTCTCTCTGAAATTTGGTGACTCACGATACTCGTGGCACACCAATCTCACTTCCCGAACCCTAGGTAGAAACCCTAGGGTACACACCAAAAACCCTGCGCCCAATTTTCTCTCTTTTCTTTCTTTTTCTCTCGGAAGGTTTTGGACCTTCACCTTGCGCAGAAGCCTTCCTCATGCCCCAAAGTTTCTCTCCTAATTTTTTTACGCACGTCCCACCTTTCTCCTATTTTTAAAACAACGTCGAACGTGTCTTATCCGCGTGAGAGGATAAAGATAAGAGGTTACACATTTGAATTCAAATCAAATTTGAATTCAAACGAAAACCAACTTATCCCTATCCTTTTGGGTGTGAGAAGAGAAGGGGCGTGGCTCTTTGTGCATGGAAAAAGTTTCATGAGAAACTTTTTCTCGTGTAAGTAATGTGGCGCACAAAATGGATAAGGATGAAAGGGCAAGTGATAAGTTATCCATTCAAATTCAAACATGCTTTGAATTTGAATGGCTAACTAATTATTTTATCCATCCATATGGTGCACAAATGAGGACGTGGGGAAGGGTTTTGCATGAGAAAAATTTCACGAGAAGTTTCTTCTCATGAATTCAAATGGGTGCAAGGAAGTTGGGTGACGCAGGAAATTTAAAACAAGGTGGTTTGATTCAAATTGAGCCAACCTAATTTAAAATAGGTTGAGCACAATTAGACCAAATTAAACCCAACATAATTAGGCTTAATTAGGCTTAATAAAATTCTAATCAAATCAGGAATTAACTAAACCTAACCTCTGATCAAATCAGGGACTAAACCACCTTAGCGATTAGGTCAACATTTAACCTAATCGGGTCAATCCAAACTGAATCCAATTCAATTGGACTTGATCCAAAAATAATTACTCAATCAAATTGAGTTAATTAGTGATTAAATCACTAATTAAACCTCTCATAAATATTGAGTCCAAATCTGATGGGCAATCAGGCATCAGAGACCATCGATATGAAACCCTGATCAAAGAGTTCAAATTTCAAATTCAAAATTTGAAATTCAAAATTTTGACCCCGGTACCCAAAATGTGTGGAACTCATGATTAGAGAATCCTAATTCTCAATCATAGAGTCCCAGATAGATAAGACTCATAATCAGCCATCAGATCAAAAAGGAACCTCTAATGTGTGTGACCCCGCAGGTTCGAACCTAAGCTGGTAGCACAGGAACTAATTTCTGTACTAATCGAAGTGACCATCTAGCAATGGTACCCGACGACCGGATAGGTCGAATAATCGCAATCGCAATATTTAGAACCTACGTGAATATGGTTATCGTATAATTCATCCCTTTTGACCCCTGTGTTTAGGATGACTCAGAGTTAAACTGTCAACCCTGATGATATCATCCGAATCGTGCTCAACTCAATTAGTCCTGTGACTCCTCACTAGGACTACCCTGGCCAAGATTTTGCTAAATTGAAACACGACTGTACACAGCTCCTAAACTGGAGTGGTCAATCCCATCTTGACACACGCACCGACAAGTCAAGTACTTGACTACACCCAGCAACCTTCCGTCACTGAATTAGAAATTCAGGTAGTCCAGTGCCTAAGTGCAGTGAGTTGCTTGCAAATCACCGTGGCGGTCTCAGGTCGGAGGGACATTTATACCCATATCCCATCGGAGCAAATCTTGACAGCAGAAATAGCTCTGGAGTTGGTCACGTTTAGTGCAGATGTACCATTACATCTCACCTGTATGCCATACCAGTGTCTCCACACTCTTTGGTTATGAGGACAACCAACCCATATGGCACACAACGACCTATGCTCGATAAATATTGTCGTCTTTGGTAACAACGTATCATTTGGTCGCGAACATGTTTAAGGACTAAACGACAAATCCTCTTTTGTCGAGTCTAAATAGTCCTAAGGACTTCACCACAACACAGGAGTTCATTAAAAGATGAAACATTTGTGATGAAAAAATATCAAAATAACTTTTATTTATTTATAATTCATGTACTAATACAAAAGGAGCACAACCGTCAACAGGCTGACGATTGGCTTTGGGACACTATTCCCAACAATCTCCCACTTGACCTAAAGCCTATCGGTGCAGTATCTAATACCCATCTTCGACTTGTAGTCATTGAACTCCTTCACCGCAATGGCTTTAGTGAATGGGTCGGCCAGGTTCTCCTTCCCGTCGATCTTCTGAAGGTCGACGTCACCTCGATCCACGATCTCCCGGATGAGATGGTAGCGGCGCAGAATATGCTTCGTCCGCTGGTGTGCCTTTGGTTCCTTCGCCTGAGCAATGGCTCCAGAGCTGTCGCAGTAGAGCAGAACTGGACCAACAAGGGAGGGTGCTACTCCGAGCTCGGTGATGAATTTCCTCAGCCACACCGCTTCTTTGGCAGCATCTGATGCAGCAATATACTCCGTCTCGCATACTGAATCAGCCATAGTGTGCTGCTTGGAACTCTTCCAGCAGACAGCCCCACCATTAAGGGTAAAAATAAATCCTGACACACTCTTGCTATCATCTCGATCAGACTGGAAACTAGAGTCTGTAAACCCTATAAGTCTCAAGTCTGATTCACCATATATAAGCCACTGGTCCTTAGTATTTCTCAAATACTTCAGGATGGTTTTAACAACCTTCCAGTGATTCTCTCCTGGATCAGATTGGTATCTACTCACTACCCCTAGTGAGTATGCCACATCTGGTCGTGTACATGTCATGGCGTACATGATAGATCCCACTGTCGAAGCATATGGAATCCTATCCATACGCTCTCTCTCTTGAGGTGTTGTCGGACAATCCCTCTTCGAGAGAGAAATTCCATGGCCTATCGGTAGATAGCCTTTCTTGGAATTTTCCATGCTGAACCTTTTCAGCATAGTATCAATGTACGTGGACTGGGATAAGCCAAGCAACTTTTTGGATCTATCCCTATAGATCCTCATCCCTAGGATGTAGGAAGCTTCTCCCAAATCCTTCATAGAGAACTGTGACGATAGCCAAATCTTTATTCCCTGTAATGCAGGGACATCATTCCCGATTAAGAGAATGTCATCCACATACAATACAAGAAATACTACTGCTGGACCATTAGCCCACTTATAAATGCAGGGTTCTTCTCCATTCTTAACGAAGCCATACGTTTTGATCGTCCTATCAAAACGTATGTTCCAACTCCGAGATGCCTACTTAAGTCCATAAATGGACCTCTGTAGCTTGCACACCTTAGACTCATCTGTGGATGTGAACCCTTCAGGTTGTATCATATACACCTCTTCGTCCAGCTCTCCGTTTAGGAAAGCTGTCTTCACATCCATCTGCCAGATTTCATAGTCCAGATGGGCAGCTATCGCAAGCATAATCCGAATGGATTTGAGCATTGCCACAGGAGAAAACGTCTCGTCATAGTCTATACCATAACATTGACGATATCCCTTGACAACCAGACGGGCTTTATAGGTCTCCACCTTTCCGTCTGTGCCCCTCTTCCTTTTGAAGACCCACTTACACCCTATGGGTTTTACTCCTTCGGGTGGGTCAACCAATGTCCACACATCGTTGACCTTCATGGACTCCATTTCGGATTTCATGGCCTCTAGCCATTTCTCAGAGTCAGATCTCTGCATTGCATCCATGTAGGTGATCGGATCCTCATCGTTTTCATCAAGTTCGATAGGACCACCATCCCGGATCAAGAAACCATAGTATCTGTCCGGTTGATGTGGTACTCTACCAGACCGCCTTAAGGGTGCATAATCAATGGGCTCCGGATCTGATCTAATCAAATCCGGTTTAGGTTCAGTAACATGTGTCGGTTTTTCCACCTGTCGAACTTCGTCAAGTTCGACTTTAGAGGCAACAGTTCCTTCACTAAGGAACTCCTTTTCTAAAAAGATTGCCTTAAGGCTGACAAACACCTTTTGCTCATCAGCAAGGTAGAAATAATACCCTTTGATCTCTTTTGGGTACCCTATAAAATTACACTTGTCAGACCTAGGTCCAAGCTTGTCTGTAATCAAACATTTAACATAAGCCGGACACCCCCAAACCCTAAGGTGCGAGAGTACTGGCTTACGTCCTATCCATATCTCATATGGCGTTTTGGCTACAGACTTACTCGGAACTCTATTTAGAAGGTAACAAGCCGATTCGAATGCATATCCCCAGAGGAAGATCGGCAGACCAGCAAACCCCATCATGGATCGAACCATGTCTAACAGGGTCCGATTCCTCCTTTCAGATACACCATTATGCTGTGGTGTTCCAGGAGGAGTCCACTGAGAGAGAATCCCATTCTCTCCTAGATACGTCAGAAACTCATTGGAAAGGTATTCACCTCCTCGATCAGATCGAAGAGTTTTAATACACTTCCCAGTTTATTTTTCTACCTCATTTCGGAATAGTTTGAACATTTCAAATGATTCCGACTTATGCTTCATTAAATAGACATACCCATACCTAGATAGGTCGTCTGTGAAGGTTATGAAGTAGAAAAATCCACCTCTTGCACTTGAGCTCATGGGTCCACATACATCAGAATGTACCAGACCTAAGAGTTCACTGGCTCGCTCACCTTTTCCAGTAAAAGGTGACTTGGTCATCTTTCCAAGAAGACAGGACTCACAGGTTGGAAGTGATTCACAATCACTAACTTCAAGAATTCCTTCTTGAGCCAACCTGTTTATCCTGTTCTTATTGATATGACCTAGCCTACAGTGCCAAAGGTAGACTTCTGACACATTATCTATTCTAGAGCGTTTACCGAATTTTTGAACCACATTAACAGGCTGTGATAGTAAGTAAATTCCATTATTTAATTGTCCAACAAATATTGTAACACCATTCAAAATGATATTGCAAATATTTCCTTTTATTAAAAAATCATAACCGTACATGGCCAAAAGACCTACAGAAATAATATTTAATAAAAAACTTGGACAATAGTGGCATTCACTCAGAATTACATTACGAGAATTGATTACAAGACTCATGATTCCTAAAGCTAGAACTGAAACTTTGCTTCCATCTCCAACATTCAGGAACCTCTCGCCTTCATCAAATCTCCTACTGACCTGCAGACCCTGCATCGAATTACAAATATGATAAGGACTTCCGGTATCCAATACCCAGGCAGTAGTATCACAAATCGAAAAGTTGCAAGGAGTTATCATATAATTACCTTGCTTCTTCTTTGGCCTGTTCGGGTCCAGGGAGGCAATGTATTGAGGACAGTTCCTCTTCCAATGTCCGTACTTCTTGCAAAAGAAGCACTCCGCCTGGCTCTGGTCATGCTTGCGCTTCTTGGTCTGACCCCGTGCTACTGTCCCAGCATGAGATTGCACCTTCTTATTTTTCTTCTTCTTGTTCTTCTTCCCCTTCCCAAAGGGTTGACGACGAGAAGAAGACCCTCCCACTACATTCACTGACTCCTTATGGAGTTGGTGATCCTTCTCAAAGTTCTGCAGCAACCCCAACAATCCGTGGTAGTTTACTGCAGGCTTTGTCATTCGAAAATGAGTAAGGAATGGGAGGAAGGACTTGGGCAAGGAATTAAGGATCGCATCCTTACCGAGCTGCTCGTGCAGAGGAAAGCCTAATTTGCTTAGGCGCTCAATCATCTCGATCATATACAGTACATTATCAGTGACTGAGGCCCCATCCCTCATCCGAGCATTAAAAATAGCACAACTAGTTTTGTGCCTTTCAACGTCGTCAGGCGTGCCAAAGGAGTCGTTCAACATTTGAAGCATCTCCTGTGGCTGGGCGTTCTCAAACCTTCGGCTGAACTCGTCATTCATTGCTGCCAGCATAATACATCGAACGGTGGTGCGGTCATTGAGCCACTTCAAGTAAGTGTCTCGGATCGCTTTACTAGCGTTCGGAGCTGGCTCCTCAGGTGCTGGATCCGTTACTATATAAAGGATCCGTTCATGCTCAAGGACGATTTTCAATTTTCGATACCAGCTATCGAAATTGGGTCCCATGAGCTTGTCATTATCTAATAATGACCGGAGCGACAGGGTAGTGGTCATAGCTGCTAAAAGGAAAACGAGACCTCTATTAGTACATAAATTAATACTAAAGACTTGGACTTTAGTCTAAAGTTTTTCTCAATATTTTTACGAACTGGTAGCCTCATCCTCCAATTCGAGAAATTACTTTAATTCCTTAATGGGTACTAGAATCCACACAGACTACACACGAGCCCAACTTTGGTTGGTCAACCCATGTGCATCTATGGGTAGGTTCTTAACCAGTTGTTTCTCTAAACAACTTCTAGTAATTTATTTTGCCCCAGAACCTAATCAGTAGGCTTTGGCCTCCACTGAAAAGATCTGGTTAGGTCCAACCATTAACATGACTTAATTTAGTGAATCAGACCAATAAATGATCAGGCCCGACTTTGGCCGGCCAACCTAACCACCATTAGAAAGACTCAATCAAATTATCATATTATGAATAATAATTCCATTAGCCAATGAGCACCAGGCCTTTGGGCCTCCAATGATCATTGAACTAATGGACTCATTATCATTCATTTAATGGGAGGCTATGACTTAGTTATCATTATAACTTAATCATTTTAGGGACCTAATAATTTTGAGGATTTTATTAAAGAATAGTAGAGAAGAAATTATCCAGCCAATTTCAATCCTCCCACTGACTTCACCAAGTCAGATTAAAAAGGATTTAATTAAAGCTGGCATTAGGAGCACCTAAATCAGTCTTACTGATTTACCTAATGACATGGGTGAGCTCTAATCACCAAGTGATCTAATCAAAATCTAACTTACCAGATTGGCCAGGTAAGTGAGATCAGTGGTGGGGATTTGCCATTAACTCGTCAATGATCGAATCAATGCGAGTAGCTCCCGCTTAAGAACCACTGGTCAAAACTGCCGAACTTACCTTAGACACCAACCGGTTCATTAGTTTTAATTTTGATCAACTTAGTAAATAGAGCTCCACCGCGTAGCCATGATTAAGTCCATCTTGGTCTAGTTAAAGACATGGACCCATTCAACTACAACTATTGAAGTTGAGTCTAGAGTATCCTTGACCTAATCTAATTCAACTTTTGATTAGATTTGATCAATTACTCTAATTAGTCCATTTTTTTAAACTAACATTAGGTCTAACCCAATTATGGACCTAATTCATCTAACCCATTGACCCAAAAATTTATGCAATTGTCTTAGGTCTTAATTCACAATTCTAGACCTACTAGACAACACTTAATTCTTTTAATTAAGTACTTGGGCTGATGGGTCAGGGTTTGGCATTTCGAAAATAATTTTTAAATTTGAAAGATTTTATTTTCTGTTCACCAAATGTGTTAACTTATTTCACAAACGGGTCAGCACATTTCATAAACAGCAATTCTATTGCTCATTTCATAACAGAAAATAACTCAAAATAAATCATAAATTTTTTTTTAGATCTAATCTAACACTTTCATGATAAATTTCTTAATTAAGTCCTTTCGCTGCTTCATCGGCATGGGATATAATTGCATCGGCACCCCTACCGCCATAGGAGACCCCATCGAATGGGAAGAGAGGGCCTTTAAATCCTACTTTTCTCCTATGACCGGACGGCCATGGCAACCAACCCAATTAGATTACTTGCTACTTGGATCAAGTATATCTAAATATACAAATTTCAAAATTTAAATTTTGAATTTCAAATTTCAAATTTCAAATTTTAAATTTCAAATTTGAGATTTCAACTAAATTTCAAATTTCGAATTTTCAATCTTTGAATTTTAAATTTTGAATTTTGAATTTTGAATTTCAAATTTTAAATTTCAAATTTCAAATTTCAAATTTCAAATTTCAAATTTGAGATTTCAACCAAATTTCAAATTTCAAATTTTGAATTTTGAATTTTAAATTTCAAATTTCAAATTTTAAATTTCAAATTTGAGATTTCAACCAAATTTTAAATTTCAAATTTTGAATTTCAAATTTGAAACTTCTAACAAATTTTAAATTTCAAATTTCAAATCTTTTTGAATTTCGAATTTCGAATTTTGAATTTCAAATTTAAACTTATAGATTACACCTTAATCTACGCATGCATATGTATATCACATTCTAGAACCTGCTCTGATACCAATTGAAGCTAAAATTTAGTGCAGGGGCAAAATGGTAATTTTAAAACTTTTTCAAAATTACTATTTTACAGCGGAATTATTAATTAATCTCATTAATTAATACTAATTAACCCTACACTAGGATCTAAATATGATACAATAGCATGCATTTAAATTTGAAATTCAAATTTGAATCAGTAAACGTTTTACAGTACTGTGTTCAGAACACATCACCTTTTGCGGGTAGTCGATCACCGCAATCTGATCATCGTCGGAGGGTTCTGATCATCACGTCGCAGCCATCCAACTGTCTGGCCTCTGCGGATCATCCACACGAAGCTCCCATCTGATCAGCTCCTCACGAATGCTAGTTCGTGATTTCACCCTTTTGATGGCAGATGTTGATCGAACTCCTTCGATCGATGTGTGCTGACTTCTCACATGCTCCGGATCGTCTGCACAGTTACTTGAGAGGTTGATGGATCTCTCTCTGAAATTTGGTGGACTCACGACACTCGTGGCACACCAATCTCACTTCCCGAACCCTAGGTAGAAACCCTAGGGTACACACCAAAAACCCTGCGCCCAATTTTCTCTCTTTTCTTTCTTTTTCTCTCGGAAGGTTTTGGACCTTCACCTTGCACAGAAGCCTTCCTCACGCCCCAAAGTTTCTCTCCTAATTTTTCTACGCACGTCCCACCTTTCTCCTCTTTTTAAAACAACGTCGAACGTGTCTTATCCGCGTGAGAGGATAAAGACAAGAGGTTACACATTTGAATTCAAATCAAATTTGAATTTAAACGAAAACCAACTTATCCCTATCCTTTTGGGCGTGAGAAGAGAAGGGGAGTGGCTCTTTGTGCGTGGAAAAAGTTTCATGAGAAACCTTTTCTCGTGTAAGTAATGTGGCGCACAAAATGGATAAGGATGAAAGGGCAAGTGATAAGTTATCCATTCAAATTCAAACATGCTTTGAATTTGAATGGCTAACTAATTATTTTATCCATCCATATGGTGCACAAATGAGGACGTGGGGAAGGGTTTTGCATGAGAAAAAATTCACGAGAAGTTTCTTCTCGTGAATTCAAATGGGTGCAAGGAAGTTGGGTGACGTAGGGAATTTAAAACAAGGTGGTTTGATTCAAATTGAGCCAACCTAGTTTAAAATAGGTTGAGCACAATTAGACCAAATTAAACCCAACATAATTAGGCTTAATTAGGCTTAATAAAATCCTAATCAAATCAGGAATTAACTAAACCTAACCCCTGATCAAATCAGAGACTAAACCACCTTAGCGATTAGGTCAACATTTAACCTAATCGGGTCAATCCAAACTGAATCCAATTCAATTGGACTTGATCCAAAAATAATTACTCAATCAAATTGAGTTAATTAATGATTAAATCACTAATTAAACCTCTCATAAATATTGAGTCCAAATCTGATGGGCAATCAGGCATCAGAGACCATCGATATGAAACCCTGATCAAAGAGTTCAAATTTCAAATTCAAAATTTGAAATTCAAAATTTTGACCCCGGTACCCAAAATGTGTGGAACTCATGATTAGAGAATCCTAATTCTCAATCATAGAGTCCCAGATAGATAAGACTCATAATCAGCCATCAGATCAGAAAGGAACCTCTAATGTGTGTGACCCCGCAAGTTCGAACCTAAGCCGGTAGCACAGGAACCAATTTCTGTACTAATCGAAGTGACCATCTAGCAATGGTACCCGACGATCGGATAGGTCAAATAATCACAATCGCAACATTCAGAACCTACGTGAATATGGTTACCGTATAATTCATCCCTTTTGACCCTTGTGTTTAGGATGACTCAGAGTTAAACTGTCAACCCTGATGATATCATCCGAATCGTGCTCAACTCAATTAGTCCTGTGACTCCTCACTAGGGCTACCCTAGCCAAGGTTTTGCTAAATTGAAACACGACTGTACACAGCTCCTAAACTGGAGTGGTCAATCCCATCTTGACACACGCACCGATAAGTCAAGTACTTGACTACACCCAGCAACCTTCCGTCACTGAATTAGAAATTCAGGTAGTCCAGTGCCTAAGTGCAGTGAGTTGCTTGCAAATCACCGTGGCGGTCTCAGGTCGGAGGGACATTTATACCCATATCCCATCGGAGCAAATCTTGACAGCAGAAATAGCTCCGGAGTTGGTCACGTTCAGTGCAGATGTACCATTACATCTCACCTGTATGCCATACCAGTGTCTCCACACTCTTTGGTTATGAGGACAACCAACCCATATGGCACACAATGACCTATGCTCGATAAATATTGTCGTCCTTGGTAACAACGTATCATTTGGTCGCGAACATGTTTAAGGACTAAACGACAAATCCTCCTTTGTCGAGTCTAAATAGTCCTAAGAACTTCACCACAACACAGGAGTTCATTAGAAGATGAAACATTTGTGATGAAAAAATACCAAAATAACTTTTATTTATTTATAATTCATGTACTAATACAAAAGGAGCACAACCATCAACAGGCTGACGATTGACTTTGGGACACTATTCCCAACACAAACATCCTTCTTGGGATGTGAGGTTTGGGGTGGGTTTCTACCTTTTTGGCATGAGCAAAGGAGGAGATCTATCTCCTCTCAGGTGAGAGATCTAGAATCATTTTAGGATTTCTGGATAAGAGAAAAATCAAAGAGAAGAGAGTCTTCACCTAATTTTTCTCCACCATCCAGCATCCTCCTTTGATTTATCTTCGACATTGGAAATATTCGAGGCAATCAAAGAAAAATATCAAATCAGATCTGCTATCAAAAGCCGACTGCACGAGCTAGCACTCCTACGAAAGGCTAATCGGTCTGAGGGCTTTATGTAGACCATCCGTAGATGTCAGATGCTTGTGTGGCTATGAGCGATCAGAGAGGATTTTTAGATCCACATTTTCGATCATGGAGTTCTACTACCCATGCTCAAGTATTTAGTTCGAAACCCTCACTGTGGTAGATTAGATCTATCATAGCGTGCTAATTTCTGTTCACATGCTTGTTATTTTAAATTCAAATTTTTATGCATGTAAATTCATGTTATAGATCTATTTATAGAAATTTTAAGATTAGATCTTATGCATATATTTATAGATTAAATAGTTTAATCTAATATTTTTCTGCTGTAAAATTTTTGAAATGCATGCATGAAACTCCTGCGCATCTCAACACCTAATAATTTAGAGGATTTAGTTGATATATAAAAGAGAAGAGATTGAACTTGACCAGCTAATCATAATCCTCCCACTGACTTCACCAAGTTAGATTAAAGAAAACTAGATTAAGTTGGTCATGGCACCTAAATCAATCACACTGATCAACCTATGCAGCATGGATTTAGCACGAATCAATAAGCAACTGAATCAAAAGCTGATTCACCACATTGGTCAGGTAAGTGAGATCGATGGGAGGGATATGCCATTAACTCGTCATAGACTCAATCTATGCGAGTAGCTCCCAATTAATAACCATCGATCAAAATTATCAAACTTACCTTAGATACCAATTGGTTCATCAGATTTAATTTAGTTAGTTTAAAGACTCAGGCTCAATCACTGAGTCATGATCGAAGTCCATTTTGATCGAATCAAAGACATGGACATTGACCAACAACAACTACTGTAATAGTTCTAGAGAAATCCTGATTTAATCTAATTCAACTTTTAGTTAGATTTAATCAATTTTTCTAATTGGTCCATATTCCATTTGATTCTAACCTTAGGCCTAATCCAATTAAGAGAACCTGATTAAGCTAAACCATGTGACCCCCATATTTTATGAAAGTATCATTAGATCTTTAATTTACAACTCTAGATCCAATTAGTTCTATACTTAATTCTCAATTAAGTCTAAAATTAACATGGGTTAAGGTTAAATATTAAAACAATTTCAATTTTATGAATTTTTTACTCGAATTTATGCAAAATATTCATCTATGAAAACTGGGTCGGCTCAATTCCAGATTGAGTCGGCAAACAAAAATGGGTTGACCAAATCTGATACTTGATCGACTAACTGTAGGTGAATAGTAATTATTACTGTTTAGCTTATGGCAAATTAGTCGACTCAGTTCACAACTGAGTCGGTTAGAACAAGGGACTTGTCGACTCAGTCAAAATTGAGCCGACTAAGTTAGCATGCCAGTAGTTTTTTTTTCAGAGTTTCAGCAAATAAAAATTCTATACAAACCAAAATAAAATCAACCATAAATCAGTTTTTAGATCATATCCAAATTTTTTATGATTTCAGATTTTATTTCTCTTGATTAAAATAATTTTTAATCCTTTAGATTAAATGGTTTACTTTTTATTTATTTTGTATCGTATACAATCAAAATCTAAGATTTCAAAAATTAAGATTTTGTAGAAAAAAAATTTTTAAACCTTTCGCATTTCATCTTCATGAACAAACAGCACCCCTACACACCATAAGAGATCTCCATGGAATGGGAGGAGAAGGTCATAAAATCTTTTTTTTTTCTATGACCGGATGGCCACGAATGTTCAATCCAATTACTTGGCTATTAAGCATCTAATCTAAATATATCACATATGCAAAAATTTATATCTAATCTAAATCATGTTAGATCTTATCACAATCAGATCATACTGCAATCAAAATCAAATTTTAATGCTACATGCATATATATACATGTTATAATAGAACCTAGACTTTGATACCACTGTTGAAAAATCAACAGACGCATAGCATGTATTTTAAAAAAATTTTATGCAGCAAAAAATTAGATTAAATAATTTAATCTATATTACATGCTTAAGATTTAATCTTAACGTCTATCCTAGGATCTATAACATGTTATGATGCATGTATATGATCTGAAAATAAAATCTGCACAGAAGACATATCAAATATATGATCGTAGATTCAATCTACACATCTATCAAGTTCAGAACTCAATACGTTTGTGTAGATAGAAGATCTCCGCATCTGAAAATTATAGATTTGAAGATTGCTCACAGCCGCACAGGATGTCTGGCCTCTACAAGTGATCCACTCGAAGTCCTATGCTGATCTGTTATCCCGGGAGTGCTAACTCGCGTAACGACCTTTGGATGGCTGATCTATCTTCTATCTTCAGACGTCCCAGACTTCTCTGGATCTAAAGATGGATTAGGAGGAATATGTGATGAAGAAGAAGGAGAGAAGAATTTCTTTTCTCTTAGATATTTTCTCTCCCAAAATTCTAGAATAGATCTAGGACACTCACCCAAGAGGAGAAGAAACTCCTCTATGCTCACATGCCAACGGATGGCCACCCAACCCTAAGCCTCACATCCAAAAAGAAAATCCTAACTCTAAATCTGATTGATCTCAAATGATCTTCTTCTTGTCCCACAAAAACCAGGGGTTTATATGGATGTGGCGTGGAGGTGTTTGGATGAGAATAGATTTCTCATCTACTCTTGAATTCAAATAAGATTTGAATTTGATTGGATCAACCAATTGATTTAAACTCTTGATCCCTATCAAGAGTGGGTGACAAGGGAGTATGGGTGTGGAGTTCCATCATGCAAATCTAAAATTGGCATTAGGAAAGGCATGCGCACAAGGGTGGCCGGCTAGGGTAGGAGTCGAAGCTATTTTGGACTCTAGGGTTTCATCCAATAAGTCTCCAACCTAATCAAATTAGGTTAAACCAATCAGATCAACCTGAACCTAATCTAATTAGGTCCCAAACATAATTAAATCCTAATCAAATCAGAATTTAATTAAGTCCAAATCTTGATCAAATCAGGAACTATTCATCCTAGACAATTAGGTCATCTCATAACTTAATCGAGTCAAACTTAATTGAATCCAATTCAATTAGACTTGAACCAAATTACTTTGCTCAATCAAATTGAGCTAATCAATAATCTAATTGCTAATTAATCCTTCTATAATTGATTACAACTTTTACATAAGACTAACCATCAATCGAATTGACGATTAAATCTTAGAACGATTCTTAATCATCGATCAGTCATGTCATCAGTTAGTAACTTCTTATAAGTGTGACCCCATAGATTCGAATCTAAGTCGGTAGCATAAGAACAACTTTCTGAACTAATCAATGTAATCATCTAGCAATGAAATCCGATGTTCGGATGGTCGAATAATTATAAAATAACATTCAAAAATCTACTGACGTATGGTTACCATATAATTTATCCCTATGACCCTAATGCTCAAGGTGACCTAGGGTTTAACTCTCAATCCTGAAATATTCAACCATATTGTATTTTAATCTTTCAAATCCATCATATGGATTACCTTGATCAAGATTTTACTAAATTGAAATACACTGATGCATTAACTTCTACTTATTCGGAGGGATCATTCCCATCTTGACTCACACACCAACTTGATAAGTACTTGACTGCACCCAAAAATCTTCTGTCACTGAATTAAAAATTCAAATAGTCTGACATCAAAGTACAGTGAGTTGCTTGCAAGTCATCATAGTAATCTCAGGTCGGAGGAACACTTAGACCCATACTATTTGTGAGCTACTCTTGACAGCAGAGTGCTCCGTAGTTGCTCACGTTCGGTGCGAATGTACTCCTACACTCCACTGCATGCCATACTAGTATCTTTACACTCCTTGATTAAGAGGACAATCAACTCATATGGCATACAACGACCTACACTTGATATCATTATCATCCTAGTAATAATGTATCATTGATCGCGAATAAGTTTAAAGACTAAATCCTCTATTTAAATTAGTCCTAAGGACTTCATCACAATCCAAGAGTTCATATTAAAGATGTAAATATTTATGATGAAAATGGCAAATATCTTTTTTTATTGAATAATTTATATACAAGTAGAAAAGAGCACAACCGTTAACAGGCTGATAATTGATTTTGAGACACAATTTCCAACACACCTTAGTCAAGCATAGCTCCTGGATATATCTTCTGAAAGATTTAGAACCCTGTCACCACACTTCCTCTTCCTGAAGCAATCTTCTTCTCCACTCTTCTTTCAATACTTAGAACAAAATCTAAAATAAAAAAACTACAATTTGTTGTGGCTGTCTATTGCTTACTTTCAATCTGTTGGATGATATCTTTTGATTCCCATGGTAGGCTCTTAAATAGAGTGAAATCCGACTGAAATCTAAGATGAAATCAGGTTGAAATCGGGCTCTTAATCACATTCAAACACGTCAACCCATGCCTGCTGTCGGATCTCCATCAAATGACAAGAATCTCGCCTCAAAATGTCCAAAATCAAGTCGGATGCAATTCTGATCATCGGATCTCGGCCCAAATTGAATGAGAACTGTTAGATCATGTAAGAAAAACTCTCTCAAACTTTGTTCTTCAGTCGGCAACAATTCCAGCCATTGGATCATGCAAAGCTTGTTTCTGGACCATTGGATCACGTAATAGATGTGGGCCACCACCGCTTGACATAGGACTGAGCTCTGCTAGCCATTCGATCGAGTGTTCTATGCCCTCTCAGCCATCCGATGGTGAATAGAAGGCTGCCCACCCCATACACCGCGACGTAGACCATGCCTATTTCTGTGGACCATGCGTGGACTGGCCGATCCGTCCACCGTACATCGAACACCAATTTGGGTTGATTTAGGCTTGGTTTTGGGTCGATTTGGATTCCATTTTGAGACCAATTTGGTTTGAATTTGAGCCTCTTTTAGATCTCTATTTGGGATCCATTTTGAGTCCGATTTGCTTTCAATTTTTTTTTTAACCTGCGAATCTAACTCTTTGTATTAGCGATCATCTTTCTTGCAAAACATAAATAAAAGCATTAATTCTTGAGGAATAAAGGTTGATTATTATATATTTTGATATTTTTATTGGGATATTCATTACCCTTATTAGTGATCCTCATTGAGTATCCTTGAAAATTGTGCCTGTCCTTCCAACCTTCTCAAGTTAGGTGAGTAATATCTCCTCATGGTATGCGAGGGCCACATCCATTAACAGCATGGAATGACGACCAGCTATTTTGAGAATGGATAGTCCTTCTTCTACTCCTAATTATTTTCATATCTTAATAGGATGATGTGATGGAATCAGGTCTCAGACCAAGCCTAATATGGCTTCACGTCCTCGTATGCCTTACGTTTTTGGCTAGTACGAAATTATCCCCAATAATTTCGATAAAATTGCTTTATGATTAAACTTGTTTAACCATTGAATGAATTAAAAATTATTGCTAACATTAACATAATTTGAATTTAAAATATTATTTATTAAATGAATATCACATACGATAATAATGATCGTTTTTTCTATCCTATCAGTTATATAGTGAAATGACAGTCTAATAATAATTAATAACTATTATTTTTAAGATCCAATACTAATATATATGTAACAATCCCCTCAAATCTAGACAACGAGTATTGTAATATTATAAAGATAATTATTTTAAAAATGGTAAAGATATTGCAATTTGAAGCTAATTCACTATGAATAAGATTTGCTTCCATTTTAACTGGTTGATTTAAATATTTAATAATTAAATTCAATTCCTAGTTATATAATACTGATAAAAACCTAGGTTGGCATATAGACATGGTATTGACTAGCAGGTTGGAATATGTCAATTTACACCAACCAATGTTGAAATATCTTTTTATTTTCGACCGATTATCTTTAGAATAATCCAGGAGGTCGCCGAGCATTTGTAGGTGGTAAATACAGACGTGTCGACCTACCTTTTACCCTACTGCACCGACCAATGTAAATTGCACCAATGCTTTCATGCCACATGGCATAGGGCTTCTAGATTTGGGTATCATGGTTGGGCCCCATAGCATTAGTCTAATTGGACGGAGCAACGTAAAGGAATTGTCCAACCCAAGCAGCAGGCGAAGCTACACCCGCAACCATAAATACCGCGCGAGACATCAAACGTCAGCTAACTTCATCCAACGGCTCTTGTTCGTCCTTCAACCAACCAATAGGAACCGCGCAGATCGACACGCGGCGTTACGACGCGGTCGGTGATGGTTACCGTGTGATTCTTATACGATGCCTTTTTTTTGTATAATCATCATATGGAGTTGCGTGCGATACTTGACGTTCCATATCTCCTGTCCATTTCGTGATGTTCCGAAGGGCAGCAAGCCAACAGCATAAGATTCAGATGGTGTGAAAATTATGGACGGTCCGGATCCATTCATGCGCTTATACAGCTAGAAAGAGGTAATCGTCAGCCTGTGGTAGACTCATAGATACCCTTGAAAGGTAGCGTAGTAAATTGCCTGCCCCTTCCGCGCTGGCCCTGCTTCGGTGGAGGACGCCAAAGGAACTCCGTTAAATGCACCACAGGTAAACGTACCAAAATAGCTAAAGTTGAAACAAGAAAAACCATAAGAATTCTATAAAACAAAAAACCAAAAAAAAAAAAAAGCAAAAAAGAAAAACGCACACACCATAAGTTTAGTTACAAAATATTAATATTAATTAATTATTATATAGAAAAATAGTAGTTATAGAATTTATTCATAATATTATCATATTAATTTTTATTTTTGATTATTCTTGTTTTTACATCTTGCTTGCTGGGACGTTTTGATGTTATCTTATCAAAATGGTAAAGTTAATTACGGTATGATGTTACTGTATTGTAATTATAAAAACGAGTGATGGCAACATGATGGTTGACTGGACAAGGTAAGATGACCTGTAGGTGAGCGGACATACCACAAAAACTGAAGCTATAAAAGGAGCCCAGGGCGGGCGGAGGAAGGACACACAGAGCCAGCTTTCATCCACCCCTTTGGCTTTCCGAACTTTCTCTCTGTCTCTGCTTTTTATCCTCCCTTCGATCCAGTCTCATCGGAACTCTGACCTTTGATCGCCGGATTTCTCATGGGAGCGCCCGAATTCTCCGGCCCCAACTAGGCTGATCGGCCATCCTCCGGCGAGAAGTCGCCCCTCACCCATTGAGAGCTTCCGAGGCGATCTAGGGTTTACTCGGGATTCCGCATGAGCTGGTTCGTCAATCTGGGTCTCAATTCGAATTCCAACCACTTCATCGCCTGTCTTCTGCTCTTTTTTCTCCATTACTCCCCTCAATTACCACCATCTATCTTAAATTCGAGGAGTTGCTGGAACGGAGATTCCCGATCTCAGAGATATGGAGAGCCGTTGTAATAATCTTCCCCTCAAGAAAGGTACCTCCTTTGCCTTTTGTTTTTTTTTTTACTTTTTAAATTTTTATCCGTGATGTTGATTTTAAGTGGTAATGTGATCGGAAATTCTTTTGGGGGTTTTCAGATCTGCCCTTCAATCGTTGTAGTTAAAAGTTCGATATTTTTCTTTTTGTTCGTTATTCATTTGGGTTCTTGTTTAGATTTTGATGGAGATCAATAAATATGTTCTAGAAAACGGGGTGAGAATTTCTGCAAATGGATTTGATTACAAGCTCTTTACTTTTCATCCTAAATGGAAAAAAAAAAAAGAATCCAGAAAAAAAAATTAAAGTGACACCAGTTGGTATGATTTGACGTACTATTATTAATATGTGGATGGGTGCTGTATGTATCATATGGATCTTTTTTTATATGGGATTGCTGGCCTACATGTCTATTGTTTGTTATAATATACTGTATGAGTTCTACAGTATTGTCGGACATACAGATGTCTCAGCGCACATTATGAGAATGTATGTGCTGATGTGCTAATGCAGCGGCGGCATGGATGTGCTCAAGTAGGAACATTTTATCGAGCCAGTCTTATGGCACAACTAATATCATATCGTTCTCATTAGCATGATTTCAGTTAACTTTATTAAAAAAAATAATAATTTTATGGGATCCAGCTGGTGTACTGTTGATGAATGGTGCAGTGATATCACCTGTCCCATTGGACTCTTCAGATTTTCATTAGTAGTTCTTATCAAGAAATAGAAAGAAAAAGAGGAGCATAAAACCAAGTTCTGATTATTCTTTGTCTATGTGGTGTAATTAGCCATAAATGAGGTGGAATCAAGGGATCATATAATTTCCTCAAAAAAAGGGGGTTTGCTACTAGCTCTCTTCTCTCAAAAGGTGCATACATGTTCATTGGTTTGGCAAGTTGGACTGTCAGAGAATTTTGCAATGAAATTTCTGTAGGACAACCTGTAGCAATCTGAATGATATTTTCTGTCGAATTACTCCCTGGGTCCTTGGTGGTGGCCTCATATGGTGGCTGCTTTAATAGCTTGTACTGTTAGGCAACAATCTATAGCACTAGAATCATGCTTTTTATATTATTTTATAGGTTCATATATTTTGTGGTCATGCTAAATGCCGTTTGGGTATTGCTGATCAAAGGAGGTAATCATACTGTATTGTCTTCCATCACATAATTTTCAGATGGTCTGGTTTCTAAATGTATTTTGCATAGCACCATATTATTGCACTAATTTAGTGCACTTTTGCAGTCTTTTGCCCCTTTCTCCTCTGTAAACTTATGTTCGTATGCGCCTTATTATTTATGTGCACGTGTTAAAATTCTTTAATCCTCATGTGGAGCACAAAGAGAGAAACCGTTCATGGAATGTCACTCTTGATTGTGATGAAGAAAGATTAAACATCTAGATCATGCCTGTTGCTTCATGATCTATTTACTGGTGTTTGGAAGCCCTCCTATGTAAGGTGTGTTATCCAATATATGGAGGGACACCCATATTGCTATATTGTTAAGTGAGGTGGCGTTGGAGTTTCCCACATGTATGTATAGCATACCGCAATTGTTTAAAAGGTGATCTAAGGCATCCTGAAAATCTTATGATTGCATGTTTAAGACTTCTGAAAGTCATATGCTTTGTTGTTTCCTCTGCCTGATTATCTTGGTAAAATTGTGGGTTGCAAGTTGGACCATGCATAAATATATGATGTGGTGTGGTACACTGTGGCATTTGAACACCTCTTTGGGGCTGTGATGGCATGTCTTTCAGGTCCTTAAGTTATTTCTCCATTGAAATCAATGGGGAGGAGATGTTCAGATAAGTAAAAGGGATCGCAAGGACCTTGAGCAGCAACTTCAAGGTTTTCAGTGTTCTGAAAATCACCTTTAGACGAACTCCAATAAACATAAAATCTTAGTATTGATGGTACAATAATCTTCTGGTCTCCTTCAGCTTATCCCTTCCTTTGCATCCTTTTCTTGACCGCATCCACTATTCCTATGGGAACATTATAAGGATTTCATTGTGTGCATTTCTGCAACCCCTTAGTGCCAATGGTACATGCACAAGATCATCATGCATTCATCTTCATGTCATTCATCTTGTGACTGCCCCAGCCTTCCAATATATCCTTCTCTTTTTTTTAGTCTTTGAGGAAAAATGGAGGAAGGTGCTTCCCTGTAAGCCTTCCCATATAGCTATATCTTGGGCTGGCCTCGTCTTGTTATACACTCATAGAGACAATAACCTTCCTAGAGTCTTCCTTAGAAAGGAATGATAGGAGTGTATGCACTGGCTTCTTTTGACAGAAATCATTCCCAGGTTCAAATATCGATCAAATCCTTCCCATCAATAAAATATACTTTAAAGTTATTGTGTCAATCATCTCAGTGTCTTATCTTACATCAAAATATTTACAGTGGGCAGCATCTTGATTTGTTTCTGACTTTCATTTCTGAAAATCATGTGCTAAAAGCTTCAAGCATGACTACATGTATTTGAAGGTTGTGGTTGCAAAGGTTCAAATTTTGGTGCGGGCAAAGTGTGTTTTTATGATATTTGTTGATATAATTTTTATATGCATATTATGAGATACTTTGCTGCTCTGATGTGTAGTTTTCATGTTGCATAGTGCATCTTGTTGATGCAAGCACATGTTTATGTGCATCTTTGGTTTTCGTTCACCTGGCTTTTGCAAAATTCCCAAATGAGCACTGACTTTTTTCCTGGACAAATTTGCAGTTTCTTACTCAAATGTTGAGAGAAGAAAATCTCTGTCACCTTCAGCTATTGTTATAGGCGCTGGCTTTGCAGGCATTGCAGCTGCTCATGCACTCAAAAATGCAAATTTCCAGGTAATTTGGCTTTCCCAAACTATTGTTTCTAATTTTTAAATTTATCGGTTTAAATAATATGGTGTGTTAAACTTGCTGTTCCATGTGTTGTGCTAACAGCATGTGTTTTTTTTCAGGTTGTTCTATTGGAATCACGGGATAGAATTGGAGGCCGAATATATACTGACTACTCATTTGGCTTCCCTGTTGACTTGGGTGCATCTTGGTAAGCTTTTCACAGTTTATGCACAAGTTCTTTTTGGTAGGCTTTTAAAAATATAGTAATGTTTTGGCTGCTTGCTGTTTATGATGACTAAGGTTGCATGGTGTCTGCAAAGAAAATCCCTTGGCTCCTTTGATTGGAAGACTGGGGCTGCCACTTTACCGTACAAGCGGTGACAACTCAGTGTTGTTTGATCATGATCTGGAAAGGTAATTATCATTTTGGTCATATTCAGTATGTTATTGTTTACACCTCCATGAAAGCTTATTCTTTGGATGTCAATCTTTTGGATAACACCGATTATTAGGAATAATAATGTACTTCTATGTATCCATGACTGGCATATATTTGTGGGTATGATGTTCATAATTTATAATATTTGGAGAGGGACCACAGGAACTTACTACAATTGTGTACTGATTATAGCACTTGTCCTCTTTCCCTGTTTTTTGTTGAATGTGCAGTTATGCACTATTTGACACAGATGGGCATCAAGTACCACAAGAGCTGGTCCAGAAGGTTGGTGATGTTTTTGAGAGTATATTAAAAGAGGTAAGTTCTTCTTTCTTTCAGCTGTGGAATGATTAATTTCTTTTTAGTTTATGAGTTATCGATAAGCTTGTTTAATTTACAGACCGACAAACTGAGGTGTGAGCACGGGGAAGACATGTCTATAGCACAGGCTATTACCATTGTCCTGGAGAGATGTCCAGATCTCAGGTTTCATGAAATTAATGCCAATTCTTATCCTTTTGAACTTTTTCTATCATACCTGTAGTCCAAGTTATTGTTTATTTGGTATATGACATGTTTTTTCTTCTTGCAGGCAAGAAGGGCTTGCGTACAATGTACTGCAGTGGTACTTATGCCGGATGGAAGGTTGGTTTGCTGCAGATGCAGATACAATCTCACTGAAGCATTGGGATCAGGTGAGAAACTTTTTTAAGGATTAGATTTTGTATTCATGGAAAACAAATTCGTTTTCAAAGTTTTCATGGAAGAACATGGAAATTGGCAATGCCCCTGTTGTCAGACACTTCTTCCATCCTTGAAGAAGGTTATGGGTTCAAGTATTGGGTGTTGCATTGCAAGTATTGGGACCTATATAATGAACATACTTTTGCCCTCCTCCCCTCACCCCCTCCAAAAAAAAAAAAATGGAGAAAAAAAAAAGATAAAAGGTTTTCATAGATGAAATTGATTGTTTGATGTGGGTAGTTTCTCACCAACAGATACCGAATGTATGACTGAGAAATTACTGTGATAGCACTAATGCTGATTTGACAGCTTTGATTTGAGAATCATATTCCTTTGTTGGCTGGGGTCATCTTACAATCTTACCTTCACTCAATGCAGGAAGTCTTGCTCCCAGGTGGTCATGGCCTTATGGTTCGAGGGTATCGTCCTGTTATAAACACGCTTGCAAAGGGCCTTGACATTCGTCTTGCACACCGGTATGTGCTGAATATTGACCGGATGAACTAATTGATTGTCTGCTATATGTCAAGTAGTCACTTGTCTTTGTTTTCAGGGTAACGAAAATTGCCCGTGGTAAGAAGGGAGTCGAGGTCACTTCTGGCAATGGAGAAACATTTTTTGCAGATGCCGCCATCATCACGGTTCCTCTGGGAGTTCTAAAAGCCAATTCCATAAAGTTTGAGCCTCGGCTTCCAGAGTGGAAGGAAGAAGCAATATCAAGTCTTGCAGTTGGAACTGAGAACAAGATTGTGTTACATTTTGACAAGATTTTCTGGCCAAATGTGGAGTTTCTGGGAGTAGTTGCATCTACTTCCTATGGTTGCAGCTATTTTCTTAATCTTCACAAGGCGACAGGTCATCCAGTTCTTGTTTACATGCCTGCTGGTCGGCTTGCCCGGGACATTGAAAAAATGTCTGACGAGGCTGCTGCCAAGTTTGCCTTTTTGCAGTTAAAGGGGATTCTCCCTGATGCATCTGAACCTGTATGTTTTTGTTTTATTATCCTTGTTTGCTCGGTGATCTTGATTTGGTTTTCATCTACTTATTGTCTGTTGTTTTCTATTCTCTTTATAGATTCAGTATCTGGTATCACACTGGGGAACGGATGAAAACTCACTGGGCTCCTACACCTATGATGCAGTGGGGAAGTCTCATGAACTCTGTGAAAGGCTGCGGATCCCTGTTGACAACCTCTTCTTTGCAGGGGAGGCAGCAAGCATGAAATACACTGGCACCGTGCATGGTGCCTTCTCAACTGGGTTGATGGCTGCAGAAGAGTGCCGGATGCGTGTTCTAGAAAGATATGGGGACTTGGACATGTTCCAGCCAGCAATGGGTGAAGAGGCTGAAGCAGTCTCGGTTCCCCTACTGATCTCACGAATGTGATGTTGTGTCCGATGGTCCATCGTCCGGTTGTAACACAGCTAGTTCCCTAACCATTCCATTAATTGCCTCGAGAAAACGGTGCAGGGAAATCAGTGTTTTCTTGTGTTGTTTTTTCAGGCTTGTGGCATGAGTTTATGTGCTACTGTGTAACATCATCACTACAGTAATGCGTGAAGAAGGATTGGAATACATGATAAAGAATAAGTTGCCTAGCTGATTTAGTTTGTTAAAGGCGAGGTAAATATAATATCATATTTGACTCTAGTGTGGATTGTTAGTAAATCTAAGAATTATAATGTGGTTTGTATTGTGTATATTTCCTACAACTTTTTTGATTGCATGGTTAGTTTTCATGTGAATGATCTGAGGTGATACCTGAGATGATACAGCAAAACATGCCCTTGAATTTTCAAATCCGCACAATTTAACTTTCACCTTATATTATTTGATCTGTAGTGAGTGTTGTTTTTTCTTTTTTTTTTTTTTTTTTAAGTCATTTTGCTAAATAGATGCTCTTGACAATGCGCCCATGAGATTGCTGGATGGTTTAGCGAGCTGGTTATCTGCACATGAAAAATTCAGTTGGCGGTGGGAGGTTGATGTTGCCACCAGGGCGTGGTTGATGGTTTAGTCGCCTGCCCCAATATTTATGGGTCTAAACATATGGCTGGTGTGCTGAAATATCTCTTTCCTGTCTCCCATATAGAAAATTATGGAGCAGGAAGTCTGAGCTGGCTTAGGTCACCTGTACTTGGAAGAAAATTCAATGTTCAAAATAAATAAAGCTCTAGAAGCACCTATGAGGAGGGATTGGCCAAAACAAGACGGTTGTAATTGAGAGTCCTAGACTTCTAATCCACGTCTATATTCATATCTTGCGAGTGCCATATTTGGAGACCTAAATTGTTGCGAACCTTGACGCTCTTATTGTTGCCTATTCCCCTCTTTGATATTATGTTCTATTCAAAGGGGATAATATTTGGAGTATAGGGAAACTCCAGTTCGCTTCTAGTACTCATGCGTAAAGAAAATGTCCTGCAATTTCTGTTTTGTTATTTTAGATGCATATCCAAACTAGCACTTCCTGATTTGTTATCTGAGTTAAGAAGACAACGCATGAGAAAAAATTCTCAATTCCGAAAACGAAAAGGAATGAACACAAGCCACATAAATAGTTCTCTTGATATTCATGTTATCAAGGTGACGGTCAAACTACTGTATTGACAAGATTTTAGTGAATGAGTCCATTATATTGTTCTTGATGTCAACTCGCTCCACGATCACATCGTGTCTTTCAACTATCTCCCGAACGAGGTGGAACTATTTAAGGATGTGCTTGGATTTATGATGAGACCTAAGTTCTTTAACTTGAGCAACTGTCCCAGTATTATTACAATAAAGAGATACTGGCTGTTCAATTCCTGAAATCACACCCAATTCTGTGATGAATTTCTTTATCCAGACGGCCTCCTTAGTAGCCTCACTAGCAGCAATATACTCAGCCTCAGTGACCGAGTCAGCAATAGTTTGCTGTTTGAAACTTTTCCAACTTACTGCACCACCATACATAGTGAACACATCCAGATATAGATTTGCTATCATCCGGATCATATTAAAAACTATAATTAGTATAACCTTCTAGTTTTAAATCAGATCCACCAATGTGATAGCCAAAGCCCAAACGAACAAAAAAAAAAGAAAAAAAGAAAAACAGGGTCCTCTCGCCGGCTCCCAATCGGAGTCGGAGACGAGCTCCCTCCGGTCCTATTTAAGGAGGAGATCCCTCCTCTCTTCCTTCCACCAAAGATTTTAAGCCCGATCGGCGGCAATCGTTGGAAAATCCACCACGAAAGACCGTCCCTATGCCGTCCAATTTCTCGTCGGAAAAGCTTCGCCGGCGACGGAGGTAAGCCTCCTCCCCTTCCTCTCTTATCCCCCTTCCTTCCCGTGCCGATGTGCATGCTCGTCGACGACCGGAGTCGCCGAATTTTGTTGCGGAAGAAATCTTTCTTTTTTACCATTTTTCTGTCGTCGGTGGTCACCGCCGACCACCGGTTTGGCCCCCTCTTGCCGTCGGGTCACCTCTCCTCCTGCCGACGGCCGCCCCACGTCGGTTGCACCGCCAGTCGGCCAGCCAAGGAGGGGACCGTGAGGAACCCACGGGAAAAGAAGAAGAAAAGAAGAAGAAGAAGAAGGAAAAGAAAAGAAAAAAAAAGAAAAAGAAGGAAAAGAAAAGAAAAGAAAAAGAAAAGAAAAAGAAAAGAAAAAGAAAAAAAAAAGAAAAAAAGAAAAAGAGAAGAAGAAAAATAAAATAATAATAATATAATAATAATAAAAAGAATTTTCTCTCCTCTCTCTTTCGTGAAGAAAAAAAAAGAGAAAGAAAGAGAGAAAGAAAAGAAGAAAGAAAAAAAGAAAAATTATTAAATTAATTAATAAATAATGATATAAATAATAAAATATGAGAAAGAGAGTTTCTCTCTCTTCCCTCTCTCCCTTCAGCCTGAACTAGTATTTTTTCTCTTTAGAATTGGACTTTCTCTCTCTACTTTCTCCCTCTAGATTATTTCTCTCTCCTAAGATTTCTAAAATTTTGAGAAGAATGATGATGAATTTAAATGATCCTCGTGATGAATTTTTTATCTGTGATCGTCGGACGGTACACCGACATCCACCTTGATCAGATCAGGTATTTTTAGATTTTATTTTATTGAATTATCCACATGATAATATTAACATGATTTGATCTGATCGATCGAATTTGTTGAATCATATTGTCTCAAGAATTCAAGATGAATTTTCTCTCTCTAGAATTTTCTCTCTCTAAAATTTTTTCTCTCTAAAATATTCTCTCTCTTGATTTATTCTCTCTCTAAAAAGATTAGTGAATGAAGAAATTTCTTTAATAGTCTTGATCTGATTCTAATGAAGAACCCTGATCCATAATTGTCAGACAGCGTACTGGCACCCACCTTGATCAAACCATGAATCTTTAGATTTGATCATCCATGATCCCGATCTAGCCATGACTTGATTTGATCATGTTGATTTCACCAATCGAGATATTGGACCAATCGTAATGTTGGATTGTGTCACCTGATCAATTCAAATTGTACCTCATTGATTTCTCTCTCCTCTGATTTTCTCTCTCCGCTTGATTTTATGAAATCGATGAAGAAACCTCGGTCCTATCACTTCTTATCCAATTTGATCTGATAGTCAAACTTTGGATCGTTTAGGTCCTAATTAGATTTTGATTAGATGAAATCAGATGATCGGACCCAATCTAAATCGTTGAAATATGGTATTCGTATTCTTTCTAATTATTGAAATTAATTCTGTATAGGATTGTGGATGTTTGATCATGGGATATCGCGATATGATCTATGAACATAATTTTTGGAAGAAAATTTATAGAATTATGTGGATTTATTGGAATGCGTTCGAGGCAAGTAATGTTTTACTTTTTGTAAATTTATCGACAAATTATAATATATTTTTCTGACATGATTTGTGAAACGATGCATGAATTGGATGAATGGTATTTTCTTATGAAAATATCTTATTTGAAATGTTATGATGAAGCATGATGGAACATATTGATTTCATGATGCATTACATTGATTGATTTCGATACTACATGATTATATGTTTTATTATCGAAATTAGAATATGAAATATGATTTATGAAGAATTATGATATAAGAAACATTATAAATTGACAACCTAACTATGTAAAAAATCCCGCCAATGGGGGCATATACATTGACAATTGATTGTCCTAAAGATTTATATCGCCAGCGAGACCAGCGACATATCGCCAGAGAGACTAGCGACAAACCGCCAGTGAGACCAGCGGTTCCAAAGGACATGGCTGCCAGATGATTCGCAGCCTACCGCAAGCAGATATACGGTATTATGACCCTACCACAGAGAAAATGTGGTCATAGCTCATGGTTAATGAAAAGAATTGAAGAACAAAAGAAATTGAAATCTGGAAAGAAACTTGAATTTTCAAAAAAGAAATGAAATTGGCATGAATTATGTTGCATAATTGAAATTGATTTCGAATTGATGAACTCTATATGCTTATTTTCTATAAATAATTATTTACTTAAATGCCTGATGAAATCTGTTGAAAAGTGATCATTGCTTACTGGGCTGTCTAGCTTATTACCTCCTATTTTACTGTTTTTACAGATGTTGAGGAATTAAGATGATACAAGATATGAATGGAAGAGTGATCAGAAGCAGAATCTCTATGGTTTTATTTTAAATTAAAGTCTTATTGAATTTGATGTAAGATCTATGAATCATTGTTGAATTTATTGAGATATTAAAGAAGAAATTTAGATCGTTATGTTTTGGATTTTGAATTATTAACTAATTATTCTGCTATTGTTTTAGGATAGCATGATAAGATGCCTTGCATGCTTATGGGAAGAGTTTTCTATGTGTATGCGGCGGTTGCCATGACCCTCAATTCACAATCTCGGGTCGGGGGCGTGACAACTAATATGGTATCAGAGCATAAGTGGATGAATTATGAAACATAGAATCAGATATAGAATGGGTGTAAGCGGATAGACACCAGGGATATTATAGTGTAGATTTTTGATGATTGTAGTGGGAGAAATATTTAAAAGTTTTGATTAAATATTGAGATTATGTATAAAAGGATCGCAAGAGATTATAATATATAGAATTTGAAATATGATGGATGATCTATAGATCATGATATGATTAGTTAGATCTTGATCGAAAGTAATCACAAAAAGATTAACATAAAATTTTATTATGCATTATGGTTATTAATTTGATCATTGGTTATTCAAGTGAATCATAAGTTCAAATTCGATATGAGAATAATACTATGATATTACTCTAGTTGAAAAGTTGACTATTATTGGAAAGATAAAGATTCGACGATAAAATATTGTTCCAGAATGGGCTAAGAAAGTTTTTTTTTATGATGCTTGATTGGAATATTCATCGAAAGTGAACTTGGTATGTGGATTATATAAAGTGGCATATTAGGATGAATGCATATTTGGAGATATTGCAAAGAAGCCTATTTCTTATTGATGAAATCGATTATGAGGTTGTAGGATATTCATCATACTGGAATCTTTAATCATCATCCTTAGATCTAAATAATGGATCTTATTATGTCTCTTGGAGACTACATGATGTGTATGAAATTTCAATTTAAAGATTTCATATCTAAGTTGATCAAGAGATTTTTTGATATTATTGTTGAGGTTGTTAATGAAAAATTGATATCTTCATATTAAGATAAAAGATTTGATATATATTTATTTCAGATTAAGGAATCCATGTGAATTTACAATTTAAAAATTTTAGATTTAGGAATTGATATGGAGTTCCTTTGCTTTTGTTAACAAGGTCCCTAATTGAATCTACTATTAAATAGAGATTTGATTTTTTGAAGCTTGTATGATTGTTATGAAAGGATATTTGATAGATATTGAAGATCCTGATGATAGAAATCTTAAAAAAAAAAAATAATGATTTGAAATTCTTATATATTCTGATTATGTCCAAATTTGGTAGAGCATCGAAAGATTTTTTTTCGTTGATTTGGCTTATAAGAATTTTGATTTGAAAATTATCGAATTGAATTGATATGAGAATTAAGATTTGATTCATATTGATTATAGCAAATCTATATGATGGTTTTAAATATAATATTGGACTCAAGGGTTAATCAAGATTTTTGTACACCAGTAAAAGTATGAATGAGAATCGAAAGTTAATCGAAAGTTAATCTTTGACTTTAATTGAAATTTAAAATTTTAGATCCTTTCTATTGATAAGATAAAGAAATAATTTGATCAAATTTTTTTTTTTGGTGAACCTAAGAAATTTTGATTGTTAAATCAGAGTGCGCAGCGGAAGCATGGTAATCTGGACTACTTTGAGTAAGTCAGGAATGTTGACCCTTTGAGTTAAAGAATTATGATAGATGATATGGTTTGATACAAGAAATTTATTGATATTAGAAAAATAATATTTTAAAATTTTGAATTATTTTTGGATATCCCTAATGTGATTTTCAAAAGTACAGCTTCCACCTACTATGCTACAAAAATAATTAGCATCCTAATTTAGGATGAGTGGACCATTGATTTTTGATTTTTGAATTAGAATATTTAGAGATAAATTTTCTCTATCCTAAAATTAAATTTTATAATTCTCTATTTATTAGGAAGAATTTGAGATTGTTTATCGAATGATGATTTCGATCTTAGATTATTATACTCAAATATTTATCTTCAGGGTATAATAAAATTTAAAGTTTGGACTCTTTTGATTATTATTATTTCTCTGACTAAATGAAAAAGATTGATGTTATCTATTGATATGGACGATTGTTCTACAAAAGATGGATTGGAGTTATTTAAATTGTTAATGAATCGATTAATTAAGAGTTGTTAATATTTAGATAAAAAAATTGATATATTTACTTAGAATAGAGACATTAATTTTGATTATAAGAAAAATATAGTTTTGATTTAGATCAATTTTTGAGTTATTGATTTTTATTATGGAATGACTTAATGATAAAATTTGTTTCAAGAAAATAGAATATTTAAGAGTTTGAGGGTTTGAGTAAAAAATTTCGATGACTAAAAATAGTGATATTGATTCAATCACAATGGCGATATTGATCTTTATGAAATGACTTAATGATGAAGTTGTATCGAGAATTAAAATATCAAAAGTTCGAGAATGAGATTTAAATGATAAATCTTCAACCTTTGAAAGTATGAATAAGAGAAAATATTTTTGAATTTTGATTGATTGGGATGTCATCAAATGATTCATAGAAGTATGTTTTCCTATCTTATGATGGGTTGAAATTACGAATGGTTCATATTTTGAAATAAATAAATAAAAAAATGAATGATGATGATGAATGAAGTTCTTATGCAAGAATAGAGACATTGATTTTCTTCTACCTACAAGAGATGGATTTAATTTTAATTTGAGTCGTGAGATATCGAACATGATTTTATAAGAAATGAGATCATAATTTCAAAATCTTGAAACATTGAAAATCTTTGAGATGTTGATCTTGATAAATAAGAAAATGGATGGTTCCGTTTCAGATCAATATTTGATGTATTTACTTTTTTCTTATGGAATGATTTAAGAATGAATTCATATCAAGAATTAGAATATTGAAATATTTGTGGATGAGATTCAAGTAAGGAAATATGAAGACTCAAGCAAGAAAAATTTGAGGATGAAATTTCTTTTAGAGGAGAAGAATGTGATAGCCAAAGCCCAAACGAACAAAAAAAAAAAAGAAAAATAGGGGAGAAGACTCCCGAAGGGAGTCTTCTTCCTCCTCTCGCCAGCTCCCAATCGGAGTTGGAGACGAGCTCCCTCCGGCCCTATTTAAGGAGGAGATCCCTCATCTCTTCCTTCCACCGAAGATTTTAAGCCCGATCGGCGGCAATCGTCGGAAAATCCACCACGGAAGACCGTCCCTGTGCCGTCCAATTTCTCACCGGAAAAACTTCACCGGCGACGGAGGTAAGCCTCCTCCCCTTCCTCTCTTCTCTCCCTTCCTTCCCGTGCCGATGTGCATGCTCGTCGGTGACTGGAGTCGTCGGATTTTGTTGCGGAAGAAATCTTTCTTTTTTGCCATTTTTCTGTCGCCAGTGGTCACCGCCGACCACCGGTTTGGCCCCCTCTTGCCGTCGGGTCGCCTCTCCTCCTGCCGACGGCCGCCCCACGTCGGTTGCACCATCGGCCGGCCAGCCAAGGAGGGGACCTCACGGTCCCTGTTTCGGCCCAAAAGGAACCCACGGGAAAAGAAGAAGAAAAGAAGAAGAAGAAGAAGGAAAAGAAAAGAAAAAGAAAAGAAAAGAAAAAGAAAAGAAAAAGAAAAGAAAAAGGAAAAAAAAAGAAAAAAAGAAAAAAAGAAAAAGAGAAGAAGAAAAATAAATAATAATAATATAATAATAATAAATAGGATTTTCTCTCCTCTCTCTTTCGTGAAGAAAAAAAAAGAGAAAGAAAGAGAGAAAGAAAAGAAGAAAGAAAAAAAGAAAAATTATTAAATTAATTAATAAATAATGATATAAATAATAAAATATGAGAAAGAGAGTTTCTCTCTCTTCCCTCTCTTCCTTCAGCCTGAACTAGTATTTTCTCTCTCTAAAATTGGACTTTCTCTCTCTAGATTATTTCTCTCTTCTAAAATTTTTAGAATTTTGAGAAGAATGATGATGAATTTAAATGATCCTCATGATGAATTTTTGATCTGTGATCGTCGGACGGTACACCGACATCCACCTTGATCAGATCAGGTATTTTTAGATTTTATTTTATTGAATTGTCCACATGATAATATTAACATGATTTGATCTGATCGATCGAATTTGTTGAATCATATTGTCTGAAAAATTCAAGATGAGTTTTTTCTCTCTAGAATTTTCTCTCTCTAAAATATTCTCTCTCTTGATTGATTCTCTCTCTAAAAAGGTTAGTGAATGAAGAAATTTTTTTTAATAGTCTTGATCTGATTCTAATGAAGAATCCTGATCCATGATTGTCAGACAGCGTACTGGCACCCACCTTGATCAGACCATGAATCTTTAGATTTGATCATCCATGATCCTGATCTAGCCATAACTTGATTTGATCATGTTGATTTCACCAATCGAGATATTGGACCAATCGTAATGTTGGATTGTGTCACCTGATCAATTCGAATTGTACCTCATTGATTTCTCTCTCCTCTGATTTTCTCTCTCCACTTGATTTTATGAAATCGATGAAGAAACCTCGGTCCTATCACTTCTTATCCGATTTGATCTGATAGTCAAACTTTGGATCGTTTAGGTCCTAATTAGATTTTGATTAGATGAAATCAGATGATCGGATCCAATCTAAATCGTTAAAATATGGTATTCATATTCTTTCTAATTATTGAAATTGATTCTGTATAGGATTGTGGATGTTTGATCATGGGATATCGCGATATGATCTATGAACAGAATTTTTGGAAGAAAATTTATAGAATTATGTGGATTTATTGGAATGCGTTCGAGGTAAGTAATGTTTCACTTTTTATGGATTTATCGGCAAATTATAAAGTATTTTTCTGACATGATTTGTGAAACGATGTATGAATTGGATGAATGGTATTTTGTTATGAAAATATCTTATTTGAAATGTTATGATGAAGCATGATTGAACATATTGATTTCATGATGCATTACATTGATTGATTTCGATACTACATGATTATATATTTTATTATCGAAATTAGAATATGAAATATGATTTATGAAGAATTATGATATAAGAAACATTATGAATTGACAACCTGACTATGTAAAGGACCCTACCAATGGGGGCATATACGTTGGTAATTGATTGTCCTAAGGGTTATGTCGTCAGCGAGACCAGCGACATGTCGCCAGAGAGACCAGCGACAAACCGCCAGTGAGACCAGCGGTTCCAAAAGATATGGCTGCCAGATGATTCGCAGCCTACCGTAAGCAGATATGCGGTATTATGACCCTGCCATAGGAAAAATGTGGTCATAGCTCATGGTTGACGAAAAGAATTGAAGAACAAAAGAAATTGAAATCTGGAAAGAAACTTGAATTTTTGAAAAAGAAATGAAATTGGCATGAATTATGTTGCATAATTGAAATTGATTTTGAATTGATGAACTCTATATGCTTATTTTCTATAAATGATTATTTACTTAAATGCCTGATGAAATCTGTTGAAAAGTGATCATTGCTTACTGGGCTGTCTAGCTCATTACCTCCTATTTTACTATTTTTACAGATGTTGAGGAATTAAGATGATACAAGATATGAATGGAAGAGTGATCAGAAGCAGAATCTCTATGGTTTTATTTTAAATTAAAGTCTTATTGAATTTGATGTAAGGTCTATGAATCATTATTGAATTTATTGAGATATTAATGAAGAAATTTAGACCGTTATGTTTTGAATTTTGAATTATTAACTAATTATTCCGCTGTTGTTTAAGGATAGCATGATAAGATGCCTTGCATGCTTATGGGAAGAGTTTTCTATGAGTATGCGGCGGTTGCCATGACCCTCGATTCACAATCTCGGGTCGGGGGCATGACAGACCGAGTCCGCAACAGTTTGCTGTTTGAAACTTTTCCAACTTACTACACCACCATACATAGTGAACACATATCTAGATATAGATTTGCTATCATCCGGATCATATTAAAAACTATAATTAGTATAACCTTCTAGTTTTAAATCAGATCCACCATATATTAGAAAAACATCTCTAGTTCTTCTCAAGTACTTGAGTATGTTTCTCACAGCTTTTCAATGATTCTCTCCAGGATCAGCCTGAAATCTATTTACAATGCCCAAGGCATAAGCCACATCAGGCTTGGTACATAACATAGCATGCATAATTGATCCTACAGCCGAAGCATAAGGAATAGAACTCATTCTATTTCTCTCTTCCGATGTCTTAGGAGACATCTTCTTAGAGAGTTGTATGCCATAACCCATGGGCAAGTAACCTCTTTTACTTCCCTCCATGTTGAACCTCTGCAACACAAGGTCAATGTACCTAGATTGGGACAAGCCTAGCATCCTTTTTGATCTATCCTATAAATTTTTATACCAAATATATAGGATGCTTTACCCAAATTTTTTATGAAAAATTTTTGTGATAGCCATATCTTGACCGATTGCAATATTGGGATATCATTCCCAATGAGTAGTATGTCATCCACATACAAGATCATGAAGACAACAGCACTCCCACTAGTCTTCTTGTACACACAAGTCTCATCCATATTTTTGATAAAACCAAACAATTTGACTGTCTCATCAAAACAGATGTTCCAGCTCCTCGATGCTTGTTTTAATCCATAAATGGATCTATTCAGTTTGCATACCTGATTTGCTCTCCCACTAGAAATAAATTCCTCTAGTTGAGTCATATAGACTTCTTCCTCAAGATTTTCATTAAGGAAGATATTCTTGACATCTATCTAACATATCTCATAGTCATGGTATGCTGCAATAGCAAGCATTATCCGAATAGATTTGAGCATGGCTACCGACGAAAAGATTTCTTCATAATCAACACTTTATTTTTGTCTGAAAATTTTTGCCACCAGCCTAACCTTATAGGTCTCTACCAGGCCATCTGCTCCAATCTTCTTTTTGAAAACCTATTTACAATCTATTGGGGTCACACCCTCAGGCACATCAACTAAAGTCCAAACTTGGTTGGTATACATGGAGTCCATTTTGGATTTCATGGCATTGAGCCACTTGTCAGAGTCACTACTCATGACAGCTTTCGAATAGGTCGTGGGATCATCATTCTCAATGATGTGAGATGTATTGTCATTCTCAATGACAAATCCATATCTGAGTGGTACATTATGCACTCTACTTGACCTTCAGAGAGGAGGTGTGTGAGTGGCTGTGCCTCAACAATGGGCACATCTGGTTGCGAATTATTTTGTGAATCCTGGATGGATTATGGTTTTTAAACTTTCACAAATTCAACAGACCTCCTACTGCCTCCTTGGATAAACTCTTTATCCAAGAAAATAGCATACCTACCAATAAACATCTTTTGTTGAGTAGGATTGTAGAAGTAGCATCCTATACTCTCCTTGGGATAACCTACAAATCTGTATTTTTTTGATCTATCATCCAGCTTATGTCCATCAATATTTTTCACATAAGCTGGGCAACCCCAAATCTTAAGATGCTTAAGATTTGATCTTTTTCTTTTTCATATTTCATATAGAGTGCTAGAAACAAATTTAGAAGGTACTTTATTTAGGACATACGCTGCGGCCTCGAGAGCATACCCCAGAAAGATATCAGAAGATCTATGAAATACATCATGAACCATACCATATCTAATAAGGTGTGGTTCCTCCTTTCTACAATTTCATTTAATTATGGAGTATAAGGAGCTGTCCATTGAGAGAGTATTCTATTATGTTTTAAATAATCAAGAAACTCACTAGACAAGTATTCTCCTTCTCGATCAGATCGAAGAGCTTTAATACTTTTACCAGTTTATTTCTCAACCATTCTTTGATACTCTTTATATTTATCAAAGGCTTCAGATTTGTATTTCATTAAATATATATATCCAAATCTAGACCTATCATCAGTCAACATTGGACCACAAACATCAATATATACAAGGTCCAATATGTCACTTGTCCTTTCTCCATGACAAGTAAATGGAGTCTTAATCACTTTTTCTATGAGGCAAGATTTAGAAGTTCCATATGATTCATAATCATAAGGATCAAAGAATTTATCTTTGGTATAACTTGTTAATTCTTGACTTACTTATATGATCAAGTCGGTAGTGCCAGAGGTATATGACATTCACATCCTCTCTTCTTTTTTCATATTATCAATATGAAATACATTTCATTAAGTGAAAGAAATAAAAGTCAATTATCAACAAAAGTACTTCCATAATATTTGTTAGAAAAATATATAGAACAACCATTGTCTTTACATTTATTTCAAACCTTGTTCCAATAACAATGGTACAGAAATAATATTTCTAATGATATTAGGGATATAATAACGGGTCTTGAGTTTTCAAATTTTTATCCGAAGGTAACTTTAAAATCCTGATTCCTACGACTTCGATCTGAATGGACTCTCTACTAGCGTCGAACAGCTCAAAGTCACTTTATTTAGACTCTTTATTTCCTATAGATCCTGTAACAATTTACAAGGTGTGAACCACAGGTGGTATCTAATATCCAAGATCTGAAAATGAAGTACTTAATGATAAGTTAGTTTATATTATATACAAACCTTTGGCAACATTTGCTGGTTTCACTGTTGCAATGTAATCCTTGCATTCCTCTTCCAATGGCCCTCATTGCCACAGTGATAGCAGTATCTTTGGTGGAGACCTTCTTCGCCTTCTTCTTGGAGATACCAGCTTTAGGGTTCATCTTTTTCTTAGAATCTTCTTCGCCTTCTTCTTGTTAATCTTATCGACCAAAAAGTATCGGAGCCTTTTCATCTTTGAAATAGCTCTCTACTGTTTTCAACATGTTCAGCAACTCGGCAGGCTGATGTTCAGTTTGTTCATATGATAATTTATAACAAACTGAGAAAAGAAGTCAGGGAGAGACTGTAGGATGAAATCCTAGCTCAGTTCACCATCTATGGCAAAGTCCAGCTGTCCCAGATGAGTGATCAAATCAATCAATTCATTCAGGATATGCATTTGCATATAGGTGCCTTCAGTCATGCGGTCACGGAACAACTGCTTTGATATCTCATATTGAGCAGTTCAACTTTGTTCCCCATATAACTCCTTAAGATTAAGGAATATAGAGGGAACATCCATATCCTCATACTGTCTCTAAAGCTTCATTGCTCATGGAGGCAAGCATGATGCATTTACGTCACACCTGTCATCTTTTCACATCTTGTATGTGGTCCTCTCCTCCTCAGAGCATCTTTGCCAAATAAATCTGGTACAGGTGTATCCAGAATGTAGGAGACTTTCTCCTGAGTGAGAATATATTCTCAAGCTTCTTAACCAGTCCACGTAGTTAGGTCCGATCAATTTATTTGCATCTAGTATGCTTCTAAGTGACATTGAGGATGCCATATGTGTAGTTAATCTACAATAATAAGAACATAATATAAGTGGACAACTCATGATGACATGCACAACTAGATTAGGACTTTTGTCTAATTGTGTCTCTCACTATTTTATCAAACTTTTATAGTCCTCAATATGAAAATGCTGCCCTTGTGGATAGCACAACAAAGCAACACTATTTTCAAATACGCCATAAGCATCAAAATGCACTTGATCAACATCATTTCAATTTTTATAGTAAGCCTTATGGATAGCACAACAAGCTCACTAAGATCTTGACGTACTCTATTGACAAGTTTGAAGGAAGGTCTTTGTAATATCTACATTACTAAACAATCTAAGTTTGAAATTCAATAAGACTAAATTGGTCAGGTCAAGTAAGGTGGGAGCTCCCTATAGCTTTTTTTAGATACTAATAAAGTTGGCCAGGCAGCATACGGACCTAATTAGAAAATCATCTTTCACAACCACTTTTTTCTTGATTTTCGATACCAATTAGTCAAAAGAATTCGACTTTTGATTTGAAAGTGAATCCTG
>NC_025997.2:54900617-54921056 GCF_000442705.2 Elaeis guineensis
AAAAAAATAGTCTTATTGGATTTGAGAGACTAAGTCTGAGAGTCTGTGGCCACAGCAGTGTGATTGATGAAAAAGAATTTTCATGAAGATCATAATTAAACTTGAGCTAATCGAGTCTATCATATGACTGATGATGTTTGACGATTTATCTATGATCTGCTATCTAGTCGGGACTCACGATAGAGGGACTGAATCACATGTGAACTATACCTTGAGATTCTTTTTTAATTTTATTGGGTTGTCACTATATACTGCTAGATGTCACTGGTGGATTGTGAGAGCTCACTAAGGTTGTTCAGACTCAACAATCCTTGATGAGTTAGAGTGAAATCATTCTGACTCATTGAAATAAGTTTTAATGATACTATGATAGAGATCATTGTATATCTTACTACCAGATAGAATTGAACCTATGAGGTCACACAATAAAGAGATTAGACCTGGAATAAGTAATTGAATTTATGAAAACTCAATTGGGTTTAGAGAAATCCTATTAGATTCACGGTAACCTTGCTAGCATATGATTGAACCTAATTTTCTCTTTGTATTTAAATTTTTTATTTGATAAGATTAATTTAAGTTAATCACCTGCTAATAACCTAAATGACTTACATTCATTGGGCTCTAATTGTTGGGTGTCTAGGGTTTTAGATCATTTGAATTAAGGGATCAAACCCTTAATTAATTTTCTTGATTGTTTGCATGGGACGCCACTTGATTCGATCAAGTTGGACGTGCCCACCTAGAAGAGGACGTGTGGGACCAGCAAGGGGCATCCCTTAGGCTCCATATGGCATGTGAAAAAGTGGGTGCAAAAGCACCAATAATTGATGCCTAATGGATCTCCTAAATGGAATCAAATATCTAAGGCAATAAGGATTCCTAATACAAGTAAGACTTGTATTAAGGGGCTATTTAGTTTTGAATAAGATTCAAACCTTTTGCTTATTTAAAGGAGCCTTCTCTAGGGCTCTTAACATCAGATTTTCAGTAGCCCATGCCTCCCATAAGGTCCCCACACGCCTCCTTTTCTCCCTTTTGGATTCAATTCCCAAAGGAGTTGGGCGTCCTCCATCTCCACGCCCAAGAGAAGCTTGGACGTCCCCTTTTTCTTGATGGTTTTCAGACATTGGTTGCTTCATAATCAAGGAAAGAAGAGTAAGAGAAAAAGAGAAGAAAAAGATCAAAAAAAAAGATCAAAGAGTTGATCGCGATCCAGGCTTCGTTCAAATTTACAGGGTGATTGTTCTTGGAGAAGAAAGATCAACATCAAAGAGAACTGTTCCAAACTGATCCTGAGCGGATACCGGTAGAGACCAGGTACTTACGTGGCTTAGAAAGAACCTACTCTCTTTCAGATCCAGATTTGAAGAAAAAAATTATGAAATAATTATATGATTCGATCACATATTTAACTTCAACATAAAATTTAGCATGTATTCAATTTCAGCATATGTAGATCTATGTGTTCTTTGTTTTATGCATGCATGATTATGTATGTATGTATATATATACATACATACATACATACATACATACATATATATATATATGTATGTATGTATTTATGTATGTATGTATGTATATATATATACATACATACATATATATATATACACACACACACGTACATACATACACACACACACACACATATATATATAGATAATATGCATGCATGTATGTATGTATGTATGTATATATCTATATAAAAGAATAATGTCCTACAAGTCAATCGCATATGAGATATGATAGGATGTTTTCTGTAATTTATCTTTCAGACTCATGTAATTGATACTAATTTATTAATGAAATAGATATTTTTGAATTCATTGTATGCTGCGTCTTATTGTTTTAAGATTATAATGAACCTCATTAGTCCGGGCAATGGTTTTAGGGCTATGATGAGATCATGCTAGTGAGATCTAAATTCTTGATAGCTATGATCTAAAATATTTTTAGTCGTTGGTTCATTGAGTTGGGGATCAATGATACCGGTAAGACTGGCATGCCCTATATATGCTCAGAAATGAGGATGGTTGATCTCACAACTACTTGTGTGGTGACACTAATATAAGGATATAGTTTCTCATTAGAGAATGAGTTCACTGAATAAACCTACGAGAGAATAATGGATGGAGTCTTATTACATGTCAACTGATGATTCTCTAGTAGGAGTTGTGTAAGTGATTCTTTGATCTGAGATCACCATGGTACCTTGTGTATATGAATTTATGTTTTGGTTCACTTCCTAACTTGATTCTCTGATCCTTGAATGGGGTGTTCTGGATATGATGAAGTATGCATATAGATTATGAGTGATCAATAAGGGATCAGTCACTCCTAATAAGAGGAGCAAACATCTTATATGATCTCATAGGTCGGTAATTCTGAAAATCTTTGACCAAAGCAGGATGATAATTAAAAAAAAAATTTTAATATATCATCAAGTGCATCATCACCTTCAGATTGAGATACATAAAGATAAATGGTTGGGTTTGATATGTTTCCATATCCATAGCTCATCTGGGATGTTGTTTGATTGAAGGATTGAATTACACGATAACTTATCATTGAAGGATATTTTGATAATTTTTTATTAAAATTTTAAATCTTTTAGATCATCATGATATATTGCTAAATGTCAATCTTGACTTGTAGACTCATCAAAATTAAAAGAGTTTAATTCTGAAATCAATTAAGAAGAGTCTTAGTTGATTGGGACTCTTCGGGTGACCTAATCTGATCGGATTAGGGTTACATCGAAAGTCTTGGTTCACCACTAGCTAGATTTGAAATCCAATGGGTTACACACTTTAGGATTTGGCCTTGGTTTGATTTAATTAGAGTTTAATATAAATTTTAAGGGTTAATTTCATATGCTAGCATGTTGTATTAACCCAAATTTTTAAATTGATTTAGATCAAAGTGTTTGAGCTAACCTAGATCAGTTGTCTTTGACCTAATGAGATTGGGTCTATCTTGATTAGATTCTTATCCAATTTGAAATGATTTCAAGTGGAGGACTCCTCTATGCCCACTAGATGCCATGCCAAAAATTAATTGCCATCCCATTCATTTTAGCATGTGAAGATGAAGAGTCTTTCATGCAGACTCTTATCTTAACATGTTTCCTTAATTTCTCAATTTGATCTCTTATGATTTAATGCCATTTTGAGTTGAAATTTTTATGATATGCAGAAGAGGCAGAGTCCTTCTGTGTGAAGGCTCTCTTGTACCATAATTCTACATGGTGAATTTATTCACTACATGAGAAAGTGGAGTGCCAAAGGTTGGTGCCCCTTGGTCCCATGACATGTCTCTTGATCCCTTATATATATGGGATGTCCCATATGGTCTAGCTACTAGAAATTTGGATGGAAACTAAAGATAAGAGGTGTGTGAATTAGCAAAAAAATTATAAAAAAAATTTGAAAAAAAAGCAAGGAGAAATTGAGTGGCAAAAGTTGTAAGAAGGATGGTGAGAGAATTAGCAAGTGTTGCTAGTGTGCCCTAGGGTTTGATTTTTCCATATGTTGGAGCCAAAAATCAAATCTTAGATTATGAGACATCTGAAGAGTGTCTTCTTGGCATGATCCTGGTGGCAAGTTTGGAGGTGGCTAGACTTTGGCATGATCGTTCCTTGAGTTCGAAGCTGACAGTGTTCTTGAGAAGACAAGGCTGCGGTGGTGCACTAGTTAGGAAGAACCTTGGCCAACTTCCATGTGGATCACCATTGAAGGACTTCTACTTTAAAGTCTCATGGAGATCACTAACATGCCACTTTTTTATTTTAGTAAAAGTATAAAACTCTATCTCTTTTGCATGCTTGTTTTATTTGGATTGACTTCGGTAAGATGATTCTAGGGTTTGGGTTCGGCTCAATAGTTTTAATAGTTAAAGCTATGGACTTGTTTAAATCACTTTTTGCGGCATGATCAGAACTCAATAGTAGTATCAGAGCCACCCTTATTTGATTCAGTCAAACAAGTGCAAAGTAGTAGAATAGAATTATTCTTGTTCATATGTTGCCTAAAATGTTGCTTCGATTTTTAACATCAATCTTTAAAATTAAAAAAATATTTTTGACTTTATATGTATCATGGTTTTAAATTTTAGTTATTAAAATTATAAATTTATGATAATTTAAAATTTATATTATCATGGTAGTGTGATGCTTAAATCGATACATGGTTAAGGATGTTTTGCATACCTAATATGATTAGGGGTTGCTTTATTATTTCAATTTTTCTTGTCATATGTTATGATTTGAATTGCATCCTTATATGATTTTTGGCATAATTATATGATTGCTATTGTGATTTGTGATTACATGCCATATTGCATAATATGTAAAGTATATTTTATGTAATCGTAGTAAGGATGTGCCGAAACCAGTTCAAAGATCCTCTTAAAAATTATATTAAGTAGTAATGTCAGGATTCACTTTCAAATCAAAAGTCGAATTCTTTTGACTAATTGGTATCGAAAAAAGTGTGAAAGATGATTTTCTAATTAGGTCCGTATGCTGCCTGGCCAACTTTATTAGTATCTAAAAAAAGCTATAGGGAGCCTCCCACCTACTGACCTGACCAATTTAGTCTTATTGAATTTCAAACTTAGATTGTTTAGTAATGTAGATATTACAAAGACCTTCCTTCAAACTTGGTCAATAGAGTACGTCAAGATCTTAGTGAGCTTGTTGTGCTATCCATAAGGCTTACTATAAAAATTGAAATGATGTTGATCAAGTGCATTTTGATGCTTATGGCGTATTTTGAATAGTGTTGCTTTGTTGTGCTATCCACAAGGGCAGCATTTTCATATTTGAGGACTATAAAGTTTGATAAAATAGTGAGAGACACAATTAGACAAAAGTCCTAATCTAGTTGTGCATGTCATCATGAGTTGTCCACTTATATTATGTTCTTATTATTGTAGATTAACTACACATATGGCATCCTCAATGTCACTTAGAAGCATACTAGATGCAAATAAATTGATCGGACCTAACTACGTGGACTGGTTAAGAAGCTTGAGAATTATTCTCACTCAGGAGAAAGTCTCCTACATTCTGGATACACCTGTACCAGATTTATTTGGCAAAGATGCTTCTGAGGAGGAGAGGACCACATACAAGATGTGAAAAGATGACAGTGTGACGTCAAATGCATCATGCTTGCCTCCATGAGCAATGAGCTTTAGAGACAGTATGAGGATATGGATGTTCCCTCTATATTCCTTAATCTTAAGGAGTTATATGGGGAACAAAGTTGAACTGCTCAATATGAGATATCAAAGCAGTTGTTCCGTGACCGCATGACTGAAGGCACCTATATGCAAATGCATATCCTGAAAATGATTGATTTGATCACTCATCTGGGACAGCTGGACTTTGCCATAGATGGTGAACTGAGCTAGGATTTCATCCTACAGTCTCTCCCTGACTTCTTTTCTCAGTTTGTTATAAATTATCATATGAACAAACTGAACATCAGCCTGCCGAGTTGCTGAACATGTTGAAAACAGTAGAGAGCTATTTCAAAGATGAAAAGGCTCCGATACTTTTTGTCGATAAGATTAACAAGAAGAAGGCGAAGAAGGATTCTAAGAAAAAGATGAACCCTAAAGCTGGTATCTCCAAGAAGAAGGCGAAGAAGGTCTCCACCAAAGATACTTGCTATCACTGTGGCAATGAGGGCCATTGGAAGAGGAATTGCAAGGATTACATTGCAACAGTGAAACCAGCAAATGTTGCCAAAGGTTTGTATATAATATAAACTAACTTATCATTAAGTACTTCATTTTCAGATTCTTGGATATTAGATACCACCTGTGGTTCACACCTTTGTAAATTGTTACAGGATCTATAGGAAATAAAGAGTCTAAATAAAGGTGACTTTGAGCTGTTCGACGCTAGTAGAGAGTCCATTCAGATCGAAGTCGTAGGAATCAGGATTTTAAAGTTACCTTCGGATAAAATTTTGAAACTCAAGACCCGTTATTATATCCCTAATATCATTAGAAATATTATTTCTGTACCATTGTTATTGGAACAAGGTTTTGAAATAAATGTAAAGAACAATGGTTGTTCTATATATTTTTCTAACAAATATTATGGAAGTACTTTTGTTGATAATTGACTTTTATTTCTTTCACTTAATGATAATGTATTTCATATTGATAATATGAAAAAAAGAAGAGAGGATGTGAATGTCATATACCTCTGGCACTACCGACTTGATCATATAAGTAAGTCAAGAATTAACAAGTTATACAAAGATAAATTCTTTGATCCTTATGATTATGAATCATATGGAACTTCTAAATCTTGCCTCATAGAAAAAGTGATTAAGACTCCATTTACTTGTCATGGAGAAAGGACAAGTGACATATTGGACCTTGTATATATTGATGTTTGTGGTCCAATGTTGACTGATGATAGGTCTAGATTTGGATATATATATTTAATGAAATACAAATCTGAAGCCTTTGATAAATATAAAGAGTATCAAAGAATGGTTGAGAAATAAACTGGTAAAAGTATTAAAGCTCTTCGATCTGATCGAGAAGGAGAATACTTGTCTAGTGAGTTTCTTGATTATTTAAAACATAATAGAATACTCTCTCAATGGACAGCTCCTTATACTCCATAATTAAATGAAATTGTAGAAAGGAGGAACCACACCTTATTAGATATGGTATGGTTCATGATGTATTTCATAGATCTTCTGATATCTTTCTGGGGTATGCTCTCGAGGCCGCAGCGTATGTCCTAAATAAAGTACCTTCTAAATTTGTTTCTAGCACTCTATATGAAATATGAAAAAGAAAAAGATCAAATCTTAAGCATCTTAAGATTTGGGGTTGCCCAGCTTATGTGAAAAATATTGATGGACATAAGCTGGATGATAGATCAAAAAAATACAGATTTGTAGGTTATCCCAAGGAGAGTATAGGATGCTACTTCTACAATCCTACTCAACAAAAGATGTTTATTGGTAGGTATGCTATTTTCTTGGATAAAGAGTTTATCCAAGGAGGCAGTAGGAGGTCTGTTGAATTTGTGAAAGTTTAAAACCATAATCCATCCAGGATTCACAAAATAATTCGCAACCAGATGTGCCCATTGTTGAGGCACAGCCACTCACACACCTCCTCTCTGAAGGTCAAGTAGAGTGCATAATGTACCACTCAGATATGGATTTGTCATTGAGAATGACAATACATCTCACATCATTGAGAATGATGATCCCACGACCTATTCGAAAGCTGTCATGAGTAGTGACTCTGACAAGTGGCTCAATGCCATGAAATCCAAAATGGACTCCATGTATACCAACCAAGTTTGGACTTTAGTTGATGTGCCTGAGGGTGTGACCCCAATAGATTGTAAATAGGTTTTCAAAAAGAAGATTGGAGCAGATGGCCTGGTAGAGACCTATAAGGTTAGGCTGGTGGCAAAAATTTTCAGACAAAAATAAAGTGTTGATTATGAAGAAATCTTTTCGTCGGTAGCCATGCTCAAATCTATTCGGATAATGCTTGCTATTGCAGCATACCATGACTATGAGATATGTTAGATAGATGTCAAGAATATCTTCCTTAATGAAAATCTTGAGGAAGAAGTCTATATGACTCAACTAGAGGAATTTATTTCTAGTGGGAGAGCAAATCAGGTATGCAAACTGAATAGATCCATTTATGGATTAAAACAAGCATCGAGGAGCTGGAACATCTGTTTTGATGAGACAGTCAAATTGTTTGGTTTTATCAAAAATATGGATGAGACTTGTGTGTACAAGAAGACTAGTGGGAGTGCTGTTGTCTTCATGATCTTGTATGTGGATGACATACTACTCATTGGGAATGATATCCCAATATTGCAATCGGTCAAGATATGGCTATCACAAAAATTTTTCATAAAAAATTTGGGTAAAGCATCCTATATATTTGGTATAAAAATTTATAGGGATAGATCAAAAAGGATGCTAGGCTTGTCCCAATCTAGGTACATTGACCTTGTGTTGCAGAGGTTCAACATGGAGGGAAGTAAAAGAGGTTACTTGCCCATGGGTTATGGCATACAACTCTCTAAGAAGATGTCTCCTAAGACATCGGAAGAGAGAAATAGAATGAGTTCTATTCCTTATGCTTCGGCTGTAGGATCAATTATGCATGCTATGTTATGTACCAAGCCTGATGTGGCTTATGCCTTGGGCATTGTAAATAGATTTCAGGCTGATCCTGGAGAGAATCATTGAAAAGCTGTGAGAAACATACTCAAGTACTTGAGAAGAACTAGAGATGTTTTTCTAATATATGGTGGATCTGATTTAAAACTAGAAGGTTATACTAATTATAGTTTTTAATATGATCCGGATGATAGCAAATCTATATCTAGATATGTGTTCACTATGTATGGTGGTGTAGTAAGTTGGAAAAGTTTCAAACAGCAAACTGTTGCGGACTCGGTCTGTCATGCCCCCGACCCGAGATTGTGAATCGAGGGTCATGGCAACCGCCGCATACTCATAGAAAACTCTTCCCATAAGCATGCAAGGCATCTTATCATGCTATCCTTAAACAACAGCGGAATAATTAGTTAATAATTCAAAATTCAAAACATAACGGTCTAAATTTCTTCATTAATATCTCAATAAATTCAATAATGATTCATAGACCTTACATCAAATTCAATAAGACTTTAATTTAAAATAAAACCATAGAGATTCTGCTTCTGATCACTCTTCCATTCATATCTTGTATCATCTTAATTCCTCAACATCTGTAAAAATAGTAAAATAGGAGGTAATGAGCTAGACAGCCCAGTAAGCAATGATCACTTTTCAACAGATTTCATCAGGCATTTAAGTAAATAATCATTTATAGAAAATAAGCATATAGAGTTCATCAATTCAAAATCAATTTCAATTATGCAACATAATTCATGCCAATTTCATTTCTTTTTCAAAAATTCAAGTTTCTTTCCAGATTTCAATTTCTTTTGTTCTTCAATTCTTTTCGTCAACCATGAGCTATGACCACATTTTTCCTATGGCAGGGTCATAATACCGCATATCTGCTTACGGTAGGCTGCGAATCATCTGGCAGCCATATCTTTTGGAACCGCTGGTCTCACTGGCGGTTTGTCGCTGGTCTCTCTGGCGACATGTCGCTGGTCTCGCTGACGACATAACCCTTAGGACAATCAATTACCAACGTATATGCCCCCATTGGTAGGGTCCTTTACATAGTCAGGTTGTCAATTCATAATGTTTCTTATATCATAATTCTTCATAAATCATATTTCATATTCTAATTTCGATAATAAAATATATAATCATGTAGTATCGAAATCAATCAATGTAATGCATCATGAAATCAATATGTTCAATCATGCTTCATCATAACATTTCAAATAAGATATTTTCATAACAAAATACCATTCATCCAATTCATACATCGTTTCACAAATCATGTCAGAAAAATACTTTATAATTTGCCGATAAATCCATAAAAAGTGAAACATTACTTACCTCGAACGCATTCCAATAAATCCACATAATTCTATAAATTTTCTTCCAAAAATTCTGTTCATAGATCATATCGCGATATCCCATGATCAAACATCCACAATCCTATACAGAATCAATTTCAATAATTAGAAAGAATATGAATACCATATTTTAACGATTTAGATTGGATCCGATCATCTGATTTCATCTAATCAAAATCTAATTAGGACCTAAACGATCCAAAGTTTGACTATCAGATCAAATCGGATAAGAAGTGATAGGACCGAGGTTTCTTCATCGATTTCATAAAATCAAGTGGAGAGAGAAAATCAGAGGAGAGAGAAATCAATGAGGTACAATTCGAATTGATCAGGTGACACAATCCAACATTACGATTGGTCCAATATCTCGATTGGTGAAATCAACATGATCAAATCAAGTTATGGCTAGATCAGGATCATGGATGATCAAATCTAAAGATTCATGGTCTGATCAAGGTGGGTGCCAGTACGCTGTCTGACAATCATGGATCAGGATTCTTCATTAGAATCAGATCAAGACTATTAAAAAAAATTTCTTCATTCACTAACCTTTTTAGAGAGAGAATCAATCAAGAGAGAGAATATTTTAGAGAGAGAAAATTCTAGAGAGAAAAAACTCATCTTGAATTTTTCAGACAATATGATTCAACAAATTCGATCGATCAGATCAAATCATGTTAATATTATCATGTGGACAATTCAATAAAATAAAATCTAAAAATACCTGATCTGATCAAGGTGGATGTCGGTGTACCGTCCGACGATCACAGATCAAAAATTCATCATGAGGATCATTTAAATTCATCATCATTCTTCTCAAAATTCTAAAAATTTTAGAAGAGAGAAATAATCTAGAGAGAGAAAGTCCAATTTTAGAGAGAGAAAATACTAGTTCAGGCTGAAGGAAGAGAGGGAAGAGAGAGAAACTCTCTTTCTCATATTTTATTATTTATATCATTATTTATTAATTAATTTAATAATTTTTCTTTTTTTCTTTCTTCTTTTCTTTCTCTCTTTCTTTCTCTTTTTTTTCTTCACGAAAGAGAGAGGAGAGAAAATCCTATTTATTATTATTATATTATTATTATTTTATTTTTCTTCTTCTCTTTTTCTTTTTTTCTTTTTTTCTTTTTTTTTCCTTTTTCTTTTCTTTTTCTTTTCTTTTTCTTTTCTTTTCTTTTTCTTTTCTTTTCCTTCTTCTTCTTCTTCTTTTCTTCTTCTTTTCCCGTGGGTTCCTTTTGGGCCGAAACAGGGGACCGTGAGGTCCCCTCCTTGGCTGGCCGGCCGATGGTGCAACCGACGTGGGGCGGCCGTCGGCAGGAGGAGAGGCGACCCGACGGCAAGAGGGGGCCAAACCGGTGGTCGGCGGTGACCACTGGCGACAGAAAAATGGCAAAAAAGAAAGATTTCTTCCGCAACAAAATCCGACGACTCCAGTCACCGACGAGCATGCACATCGGCACGGGAAGGAAGGGAGAGAAGAGAGGAAGGGGAGGAGGCTTACCTCCGTCGCCGGTGAAGTTTTTCCGGTGAGAAATTGGACGGCACAGGGACGGTCTTCCGTGGTGGATTTTCCGACGATTGCCGCCGATCGGGCTTAAAATCTTCGGTGGAAGGAAGAGATGAGGGATCTCCTCCTTAAATAGGGCCGGAGGGAGCTCGTCTCCAACTCCGATTGGGAGCTGGCGAGAGGAGGAAGAAGACTCCCTTCGGGAGTCTTCTCCCCTATTTTTCTTTTTTTTTTTGTTCGTTTGGGCTTTGGCTATCACATTCTTCTCCTCTAAAAGAAATTTCATCCTCAAAATTTTTCTTGCTTGAGTCTTCATATTTCCTTACTTGAATCTCATCCACAAATATTTCAATATTCTAATTCTTGATATGAATTCATTCTTAAATCATTCCATAAGAAAAAAGTAAATACATCAAATATTGATCTGAAACGGAACCATCCATTTTCTTATTTATCAAGATCAACATCTCAAAGATTTTCAATGTTTCAAGATTTTGAAATTATGATCTCATTTCTTATAAAATCATGTTCGATATCTCACGACTCAAATTAAAATTAAATCCATCTCTTGTAGGTAGAAGAAAATCAATGTCTCTATTCTTGCATAAGAACTTCATTCATCATCATCATTCATTTTTTTATTTATTTATTTCAAAATATGAACCATTCGTAATTTCAACCCATCATAAGATAGGAAAACATACTTCTATGAATCATTTGATGACATCCCAATCAATCAAAATTCAAAAATATTTTCTCTTATTCATACTTTCAAAGGTTGAAGATTTATCATTTAAATCTCATTCTCGAACTTTTGATATTTTAATTCTCGATACAACTTCATCATTAAGTCATTTCATAAAGATCAATATCGCCATTGTTGATTGAATCAATATCACTATTTTTAGTCATCGAAATTTTTTTACTCAAACCCTCAAACTCTTAAATATTCTATTTTCTTGAAACAAATTTTATCATTAAGTCATTCCATAATAAAAATCAATAACTCAAAAATTGATCTAAATCAAAACTATATTTTTCTTATAATCAAAATTAATGTCTCTATTCTAAGTAAATATATCAATTTTTTTTATCTAAATATTAACAACTCTTAATTAATCGATTCATTAACAATTTAAATAACTCCAATCCATCTTTTGTAGAACAATCGTCCATATCAATAGATAACATCAATCTTTTTCATTTAGTCAGAGAAATAATAATAATCAAAAGAGTCCAAACTTTAAATTTTATTATACCCTGAAGATAAATATTTGAGTATAATAATCTAAGATCGAAATCATCATTCGATAAACAATCTCAAATTCTTCCTAATAAATAGAGAATTATAAAATTTAATTTTAGGATAGAGAAAATTTATCTCTAAATATTCTAATTCAAAAATCAAAAATCAATGGTCCACTCATCCTAAAATTAGGATGCTAATTATTTTTGTAGCATAGTAGGTGGAAGCTGTACTTTTGAAAATCACATTAGGGATATCCAAAAATAATTCAAAATTTTAAAATATTATTTTTTCTAATATCAATAAATTTCTTGTATCAAACCATATCATCTATCATAATTCTTTAACTCAAAGGGTCAACATTCCTGACTTACTCAAAGTAGTCCAGATTACCATGCTTCCGCTGCGCACTCTGATTTAACAATCAAAATTTCTTAGGTTCACCAAAAAAAAAATTTGATCAAATTATTTCTTTATCTTATCAATAGAAAGGATCTAAAATTTTAAATTTCAATTAAAGTCAAAGATTAACTTTCGATTAACTTTCGATTCTCATTCATACTTTTACTGGTGTACAAAAATCTTGATTAACCCTTGAGTCCAATATTATATTTAAAACCATCATATAGATTTGCTATAATCAATATGAATCAAATCTTAATTCTCATATCAATTCAATTCGATAATTTTCAAATCAAAATTCTTATAAGCCAAATCAACGAAAAAAAATCTTTCGATGCTCTACCAAATTTGGACATAATCAGAATATATAAGAATTTCAAATCATTATTTTTTTTTTTTAAGATTTCTATCATCAGGATCTTCAATATCTATCAAATATCCTTTCATAACAATCATACAAGCTTCAAAAAATCAAATCTCTATTTAATAGTAGATTCAATTAGGGACCTTGTTAACAAAAGCAAAGGAACTCCATATCAATTCCTAAATCTAAAATTTTTAAATTGTAAATTCACATGGATTCCTTAATCTGAAATAAATATATATCAAATCTTTTATCTTAATATGAAGATATCAATTTTTCATTAACAACCTCAACAATAATATCAAAAAATCTCTTGATCAACTTAGATATGAAATCTTTAAATTGAAATTTCATACACATCATGTAGTCTCCAAGAGACATAATAAGATCCATTATTTAGATCTAAGGATGATGATTAAAGATTCCAGTATGATGAATATCCTACAACCTCATAATCGATTTCATCAATAAGAAATAGGCTTCTTTGCAATATCTCCAAATATGCATTCATCCTAATATGCCACTTTATATAATCCACATACCAAGTTCACTTTCGATGAATATTCCAATCAAGCATCATAAAAAAAACTTTCTTAGCCCATTCTGGAACAATATTTTATCGTCGAATCTTTATCTTTCCAATAATAGTCAACTTTTCAACTAGAGTAATATCATAGTATTATTCTCATATCGAATTTGAACTTATGATTCACTTGAATAACCAATGATCAAATTAATAACCATAATGCATAATAAAATTTTATGTTAATCTTTTTGTGATTACTTTCGATCAAGATCTAACTAATCATATCATGATCTATAGATCATCCATCATATTTCAAATTCTATATATTATAATCTCTTGCGATCCTTTTATACATAATCTCAATATTTAATCAAAACTTTTAAATATTTCTCCCACTACAATCATCAAAAATCTACACTATAATATCCCTGGTGTCTATCCGCTTACACCCATTCTATATCTGATTCTATGTTTCATAATTCATCCACTTATGCTCTGATACCATATTAGTTGTCACGCCCCCGACCCGAGATTGTGAATTGAGGGTCATGGCAACCGCCGCATACACATAGAAAACTCTTCCCATAAGCATGCAAGGCATCTTATCATGCTATCCTAAAACAATAGCAGAATAATTAGTTAATAATTCAAAATCCAAAACATAACGATCTAAATTTCTTCTTTAATATCTCAATAAATTCAACAATGATTCATAGATCTTACATCAAATTCAATAAGACTTTAATTTAAAATAAAACCATAGAGATTCTGCTTCTGATCACTCTTCCATTCATATCTTGTATCATCTTAATTCCTCAACATCTGTAAAAACAGTAAAATAGGAGGTAATAAGCTAGACAGCCCAGTAAGCAATGATCACTTTTCAACAGATTTCATCAGGCATTTAAGTAAATAATTATTTATAGAAAATAAGCATATAGAGTTCATCAATTCGAAATCAATTTCAATTATGCAACATAATTCATGCCAATTTCATTTCTTTTTTGAAAATTCAAGTTTCTTTCCAGATTTCAATTTCTTTTGTTCTTCAATTCTTTTCATTAACCATGAGCTATGACCACATTTTCTCTGTGGTAGGGTCATAATACCGTATATCTGCTTGCGGTAGGCTGCGAATCATCTGGCAGCCATGTCCTTTGGAACCGCTGGTCTCACTGGCGGTTTGTCGCTAGTCTCTCTGGCGATATGTCGCTGGTCTCGCTGGCGATATAAATCTTTAGGACAATCAATTGTCAATGTATATGCCCCCATTGGCGGGATTTTTTACATAGTTAGGTTGTCAATTTATAATGTTTCTTATATCATAATTCTTCATAAATCATATTTCATATTCTAATTTCGATAATAAAACATATAATCATGTAGTATCGAAATCAATCAATGTAATGCATCATGAAATCAATATGTTCCATCATGCTTCATCATAACATTTCAAATAAGATATTTTCATAAGAAAATACCATTCATCCAATTCATGCATCGTTTCACAAATCATGTCAGAAAAATATATTATAATTTGTCGATAAATTTACAAAAAGTAAAACATTACTTGCCTCGAACGCATTCCAATAAATCCACATAATTCTATAAATTTTCTTCCAAAAATTATGTTCATAGATCATATCGCGATATCCCATGATCAAACATCCACAATCCTATACAGAATTAATTTCAATAATTAGAAAGAATACGAATACCATATTTCAACGATTTAGATTGGGTCCGATCATCTGATTTCATCTAATCAAAATCTAATTAGGACCTAAACGATCCAAAGTTTGACTATCAGATCAAATTGGATAAGAAGTGATAGGACCGAGGTTTCTTCATCGATTTCATAAAATCAAGCGGAGAGAGAAAATCAGAGGAGAGAGAAATCAATGAGGTACAATTTGAATTGATCAGGTGACACAATCCAACATTACGATTGGTCCAATATCTCGATTGGTGAAATCAACATGATCAAATCAAGTCATGGCTAGATCGGGATCATGGATGATCAAATCTAAAGATTCATGGTTTGATCAAGGTGGGTGCCAGTACGCTGTCTGACAATTATGGATCAGGGTTCTTCATTAGAATCAGATCAAGACTATTAAAGAAATTTCTTCATTCACTAATCTTTTTAGAGAGAGAATAAATCAAGAGAGAGAATATTTTAGAGAGAAAAAATTTTAGAGAGAGAAAATTCTAGAGAGAGAAAATTCATCTTGAATTCTTGAGACAATATGATTCAACAAATTCGATCGATCAGATCAAATCATGTTAATATTATCATGTGGATAATTCAATAAAATAAAATCTAAAAATACCTGATCTGATCAAGGTGGATGTCGGTGTACCGTCCGACGATCACAGATAAAAAATTCATCACGAGGATCATTTAAATTCATCATCATTCTTCTCAAAATTTTAGAAATCTTAGGAGAGAGAAATAATCTAGAGGGAGAAAGTAGAGAGAGAAAGTCCAATTCTAAAGAGAAAAATACTAGTTCAGGCTGAAGGAGAGAGGGAAGAGAGAGAAACTCTCTTTCTCATATTTTATTATTTATATCATTATTTATTAATTAATTTAATAATTTTTCTTTTTTTCTTTCTTCTTTTCTTTCTCTCTTTCTTTCTCTTTTTTTTTCTTCACGAAAGAGAGAGGAGAGAAAATTCTTTTTATTATTATTATATTATTATTATTTTATTTTTCTTCTTCTCTTTTTCTTTTTTTCTTTTTTTTTTCTTTTTCTTTTCTTTTTCTTTTCTTTTTCTTTTCTTTTCTTTTCCTTCTTTTTCTTTTTTTTTCTTTTCTTTTCCTTCTTCTTCTTCTTCTTTTCTTCTTCTTTTCCCGTGGGTTCCTCACGGTCCCCTCCTTGGCTGGCCGACTGGCGGTGCAACCGACGTGGGGCGGCCGTCGGCAGGAGGAGAGGTGACCCGACGGCAAGAGGGGGCCAAACCGGTGGTCGGCGGTGACCACCGACGACAGAAAAATGGTAAAAAAGAAAGATTTCTTCCGCAACAAAATTCGGCGACTCCGGTCGTCGACGAGCATGCACATCGGCACGGGAAGGAAGGGGATAAGAGAGGAAGGGGAGGAGGCTTACCTCCGTCGCCGGCGAAGCTTTTCCGACGAGAAATTGGACGGCATAGGGACGGTCTTTCGTGGTGGATTTTCCAACGATTGCGCCGATCGGGCTTAAAATCTTTGGTGGAAGGAAGAGAGGAGGGATCTCCTCCTTAAATAGGACGGAGGGAGCTCGTCTCCGACTCCGATTGGGAGCCGGCGAGAGGACCCTGTTTTCTTTTTTTCTTTTTTTTTGTTCGTTTGGGCTTTGGCTATCACATTGGTGGATCTGATTTAAAACTAGAAGGTTATACTAATTATAGTTTTTAATATGATCCGGATGATAGCAAATCTATATCTGGATGTGTTCACTATGTATGGTGGTTGCAGTAAGTTGGAAAAGTTTCAAACAGCAAACTATTGCTGACTCGGTCACTGAGGCTGAGTATATTGCTGCTAGTGAGGCTACTAAGGAGGCCGTCTGGATAAAGAAATTCATCACAGAATTGGGTGTGATTTCAGGAATTGAACAGCCAGTATCTCTTTATTGTAATAATACTGGGACAGTTGCTCAAGTTAAAGAACTTAGGTCTCATCATAAATCCAAGCACATCCTTAAATAGTTCCACCTCGTTCGGGAGATAGTTGAAAGACACGATGTGATCGTGGAGCGAGTTGACATCAAGAACAATATAATGGACTCATTCACTAAAATCTTGTCAATACAGTAGTTTGACCGTCACCTTGATAACATGAATATCAAGAGAACTATTTATGTGGCTTGTGTTCATTCCTTTTCGTTTTCGGAATTGAGAATTTTTTCTCATGCGTTGTCTTCTTAACTCAGATAACAAATCAGGAAGTGCTAGTTTGGATATGCATCTAAAATAACAAAACAGAAATTGCAGGACATTTTCTTTACGCATGAGTACTAGAAGCGAACTGGGAGTTTCCCTATACTCCAAATATTATCCCCTTTGAATAGAACATAATATCAAAGAGGGGAATAGGCAACAATAAGAGCGTCAAGGTTCGCAACAATTTAGGTCTCCAAATATGGCACTCGCAAGATATGAATATAGACGTGGATTAGAAGTCTAGGACTCTCAATTACAACCGTCTTGTTTTGGCCAATCCCTCCTCATAGGTGCTTCTAGAGCTTTATTTATTTTGAACATTGAATTTTCTTCCAAGTACAGGTGACCTAAGCCAGCTCAGACTTCCTGCTCCATAATTTTCTATATGGGAGACAGGAAAGAGATATTTCAGCACACCAGCCATATGTTTAGACCCATAAATATTGGGGCAGGCGACTAAACCATCAACCACGCCCTGGTGGCAACATCAACCTCCCACCGCCAACTGAATTTTTCATGTGCAGATAACCAGCTCGCTAAACCATCCAGCAATCTCATGGGCGCATTGTCAAGAGCATCTATTTAGCAAAATGACTTAAAAAAAAAAAAAAAAAAGAAAAAACAACACTCACTACAGATCAAATAATATAAGGTGAAAGTTAAATTGTGCGGATTTGAAAATTCAAGGGCATGTTTTGCTGTATCATCTCAGGTATCACCTCAGATCATTCACATGAAAACTAACCATGCAATCAAAAAAGTTGTAGGAAATATACACAATACAAACCACATTATAATTCTTAGATTTACTAACAATCCACACTAGAGTCAAATATGATATTATATTTACCTGCCTTTAACAAACTAAATCAGCTAGGCAACTTATTCTTTATCATGTATTCCAATCCTTCTTCACGCATTACTGTAGTGATGATGTTACACCAGTAGCACATAAACTCATGCCACAAGCCTGAAAAAACAACACAAGAAAACACTGATTTCCCTGCACCGTTTTCTCGAGGCAATTAATGGAATGGTTAGGGAACTAGCTGTGTTACAACCGGACGATGGACCATCGGACACAACATCACATTCGTGAGATCAGTAGGGGAACCGAGACTGCTTCAGCCTCTTCACCCATTGCTGGCTGGAACATGTCCAAGTCCCCATATCTTTCTAGAACACGCATCCGGCACTCTTCTGCAGCCATCAACCCAGTTGAGAAGGCACCATGCACGGTGCCAGTTGTATTTCATGCTTGCTGCCTCCCCTGCAAAGAAGGGTTGTCAACAGGGATCCGCAGCCTTTCACAGAGTTCATGAGACTTCCCCACTGCATCATAGGTGTTAGGAGCCCAGTGAGTTTTCATCCGTTCCCCAGTGTGATACCAGATACTGAATCTATAAAGAGAATAGAAAACAACAGACAATAAGTAGATGAAACCAAATCAAGATCACCGAGCAAACAAGGATAATAAAACAAAAACATACAGGTTCAGATGCATCAGGGAGAATCCCCTTTAACTGCAAAAAGGCAAACTTGGCAGCAGCCTCGTCAGACATTTTTTCAATGTCCCGGGCAAGCCGACCAGCAGGCATGTAAACAAGAACTGGATGACCTGTCGCCTTGTGAAGATTAAGAAAATAGCTGCAACCATAGGAAGTAGATGCAACTACTCCAGAAACTCCACATTTGGCCAGAAAATCTTGTCAAAATGTAACACAATTGTTCTCAGTTCCAACTGCAAGACTTGATATTGCTTCTTCCTTCCACTCTGGAAGCCGAGGCTCAAACTTTATGGAATTGGCTTTTAGAACTCCAGAGGAACCGTGATGATGGCGGCATCTGCAAAAAATGTTTTCTCCATTGCCAGAAGTGACCTCGACTCCTTCTTACCACGGGCAATTTTCGTTACCCTGAAAACAAAGACAAGTGACTACTTGACATATAGCAGACAATCAATTAGTTCATCCGGTCAATATTCAGCACATACCGGTGTGCAAGACGAATGTCAAGGCCCTTTGCAAGCGTGTTTATAACAGGACGATACCCTCGAACCATAAGGCCATGACCACCTGGGAGCAAGACTTCCTGCATTGAGTGAAGGTAAGATTGTAAGATGACCCCAGCCAACAAAGGAATATGATTCTCAAATCAAAGCTGTCAAATCAGCATTAGTGCTATCACATAATTTCTCAGTCATACATCGGTATCTGTTGGTGAGAAACTACCCACATCAAACAATCAATTTCATCTATGAAAACCTTTATCTTTTTTTTTCTCCATTTTTTTTTTTTTGGAGGAGGGTGAGGGAGGAGGCAAAAGTATGTTCATATATATAGGCCAATACTTGCAATGCAACACCCAATACTTGAACCCATAACCTTCTTCAAGGATGGAAGAAGTGTCTGACAACAGGGGCATTGCCAATTTCCATGTTCTTCCATGAAAACTTTGAAAACGAATTTGTTTTCCATGAATACAAAATCTAATCCTTAAAAAAGTTTCTCACCTGATCCCAATGCTTCAGTGAGATTGTATCTGCATCTGCAGCAAACCAACCTTCCATCCGGATAAGTACCACTGCAGTACATTGTACGCAAGGCCCTTCTTGCCTGCAAGAAGAAAAAACATGTCATATACCAAATAAACAATAACTTGGACTACAGGTATGATAGAAAAAGTTCAAAAAGGATAAGAATTGGCATTAATTTCATGAAACCTGAGATCTGGACATCTCTCCAGGACAATGGTAATAGCCTGTGCTATAGACATGTCTTCCCCGTGCTCACACTCAGTTTTGTCGGTCTGTAAATTAAACAAGCTTATCGATAACTCATAAAACTAAAAAGAAATTAATCATCCACAGCTGAAAGAAAGAAACTTACCTCTTTTAATATAC
>NC_025997.2:54921156-54964442 GCF_000442705.2 Elaeis guineensis
AAATGACTGAATCATATGATAACTGTACCTAGAGATTCATACTTTTATTCTACTGAGTTGCCACTACATACTGCTAGGTGTCATTGGTGGATTGTGAGACTTAACAGATATTGTCTTGATGATCGATGATTCTCGAAGGATAGAGCTAGAATTGTTCCAACCCATCAAAAGAAGTTTCGATGATATTGTGATGGAGATCATAATATATCTCACTATCAGATAGAATGAAACCTATGGGATCACACATTAAAAAATTTAATCTTGAATTAACCAATTGGGCTTATGAAGTTCTAATTGAGTTAGGATTTATTGAAATCCTATTGGGTTTCGGAGAACCATGCTAGCACATGGTTAAACCTAATTCTTTTCAGAACTTTGATTGGATCAAGTCCATTGCATTAAACCTAACCTAAATCTATTAGGATTTAGTTGGGTGTCTAATTGTGAGCCCAAGAAAATTAGATCATGTCAATGAGTTGGCAATCTAATCTCCTCATTATCTTCTCATTTATTTTCTGATATTGTGTGTGGAATTATAGAAAAGAAGAGATGGCAGCATGCATCTCTTTTGGAAAATCCAAGGGGTGCCAACCTTGGATTGGCGTGAGGAAGAGAGAGGGGCTCACCCCCTCTCTTGCATTAGCATGGAAGGAGAAAGAGAGAGGGGCTACACCCCCTCTCTTGTGCATGAAAAACCTTAAGGGGGCCCAAGTGTTGGCGCCCCAACTACTTGCCCTCTATTATTAGGGGCGCCCACTTAGTCTGCTTTATCTGATTGGGATGCCCCATATGCTTGCCAAAAGAAGTTGAGATCCTACCAATTAAGTCTGATTTTAATAAAAAATAATCAAATTAAAAAGATAAAAATTCTTATAAGATAAGGACTAGCCTTTTTAAGTTAATTGGTTCTTAATTTGGATCAAGGAAAGGTCTATATAAAGAAACAGTCTCTTAGGATTTGAAAATATAGAATTTTGAGAAATCAAAACTCTCCTCTCTCCTCTCCATGCCTCACCCTCTCTCCTTCTTCTCTTTTCCATGCCCAAGGGTTGGGTGCCATCTTCCATACGTCAAGAAGAAGAAGGGTCTCTTCTACAGTAAGGAACAAGAAGAAGAAGGCTGTAGTTCAAGGGTTGAAGTTGCAGTCAAGATCATTTGCTAATCAAGGTCCAAAAAGGCAAAGATCCTATTGAGAGAAAAAAGGATCTACTATGAGAAGAAGGATTCAAGATTGATCCCGGTGTATATCTGTAGAGACCGAACACGTGTGCGGCTCAAGGACCTTCGAATCTGAGATCATCAGAAGTGATGTATTTCTACCCGCACAAAGATATTGAGATTTGATCTCATCTTTGTTTTTATTTTTAGATTATATGCATGTCTTTATTCTTAGGCTCGAATAGGATTAGATGAGATCTAATGCATGTGGGGTTAAAGTGTTTGACCCAATTCATTTTCCACTGATCTTCAAAAGATTTTTGAAATCTATGCATGCATCCTATCCAGTATTCTAACATTACTAAGGTCGAGTATTTTGCTGCTAGTGAGACTGCTAAGAAGGTCGTCTGGATGAAGAAGTTCATCTCAAAATTAGGTGTGGTTTCTAAAATTGAACAATCAATGCCTCTTTATTGTGTCAATACTGGGATAGTTGCTCAAGCTAAGAAATCAAGGGCTCACCACAAATCTAAACACATCCTAAGGCGGTTCCACATCATTTGGAAGATAGTCGAAAGATGCGATGTAATCATTGAGTAAGTTGACACCAAGAACAATGTAGCGACCCATTCACTAAGGCCTTGTCATTATAGCAATTTAATCGCCACCTAGATTGCATGGGCATCAAGTATAGGGGCGATTGGCTTTGGTGCAAGTAGAAGATTGAAAGAATAATGTCCTACAAGCCAATCGCATATATGATGCAATAGAGTAAATTTCTATATTTATCATCTAACCTCATGTATTTGATATTATTTATTAATAAAGTTAGGCATCTTTGATTTATTATATGCTGCATCTTATCCTTGATTAAGATTTAAATGAACTCCATAGATTAGGATAATGGTTTTAGGGCCATGATGAGATCATGCCAGTGAGATCTAAATCCTTGATAGTTCTGATCTAAAATATTTTCAGTCATTAGTTCATTGAGTCGGAGATCAATGATACTGAAAAGACTGGCACATCCTATGTATGCTCGATGGGGAGGAAGGTTGATCTCCCACCACTTGTGTGTGACACTAATATAAAGATGTGGGTGCTTATTAGAGAATGAGTTCACTGAATTGACCTATGAGAGAATATCTGATGGAGTCTTATTTATATGTCAGCTGGTTGTTCTCTAGTGGAAGTTGTGCAAGTGATCCTTAGACCTGAGATCACTGTGGTACTTGTGTACATGAATCTATATTTTAGTTCACTCTCTAGCTTAATTTTTTAATCCTTATATAGGATGTTCTGGATATGGTGAAGCATCTATAGAGATTGTGAGTGGTCAATAAGAGATCAGTCACTCCTAATAAAGGGAGCGAATATTCTATGTGATCTTATAGGATGATGATCCGAAAAGTCTCTGGTCAAAGCAGGATGATAATTAGAAAGAAGTTTCTAATGTATCATCAATTAAATCATCACCTTCTGATTGAGATACATATAGATAAGCATTTGGTTTTGATATGAATCCATACCCATTGCTCATCTGTGAAAGAATAATACCCTACAAGCCAATCGTATATGGGATGCGATAGGATATTTTTTGTAATTTATCTTTCAAACTCATATAATTAATATTAATATTATTAATAAATAGATATTTTTAATTCATTATATACTACATCTTATTATTCTTAAGATTATAATGAACACCCTAGGTCTAGGCAATAGTTTTAGGGTCGTAATGAGATCATGCCAGTGAGACCTAAATTCTTGATAGCCCTGATCTAAAATATTTCTAGTCATTGGTACATTGAGTCAGAGATCAATAATACCAGTAAGACTAGCATATCCTATGTATGCTCAGAAATGAGAATGGTTGATCTCACAATCACTTGTGTGGTGACACTAATACATGGATATGGATGCTCATTAGAGAATGAGTTCACTGAATTGATCTGCGAGAGAATAATCAAATAGAGTCTTATTTACATGTCAACTGATAATTCTCTAGTGAAAGTTGTGTAAGTGATCTTTTGACCTGAGGTCACCAAGGTACCTTGTGTACATGGATCTATGTTTTGGTTCACTATCTAACTTGATTCTCTGATCCTTGTGTGGGGTGTTCTGGATATGGTGAAGTGTACATGGAGGTTGTGAGTGATCAATAAAGGATCAATCACTCTTGATAAGAAGAGCGCACATCCTATGTGATCTTATAGGATGGTGATTCTGGAAGTCTTTGGCCAAAGCAGGATGATAATTAGAAAAGAATTTTTAATGTATCATCAACTGAATCATCATCTTCAGATTGAGATACATAAAGATAAGTAATTGGGTTTGATAAATTTTCATGCCCACATCTCATCTGGGATGTTGTTTGACTGAAGGATTGAATTACATTGGAATTTGCCACTGAAGAGTATTTTGATAATTTTTCATCAAAATTTTAAATCTTTTAGATAGTCATGACATATTGCTCGACATCAATCTTGACTTGTGAGGTTGATAAAAAATAAAATAATTTGATTCTAAAATCAATTTGAAAGAGTCCAAGTTGATTGAAACTCTTCGGATGACCTAATCTCATCGGATTAGGGTTACGTCGAAAGTCTGAGTCCACTGCTAGCTAAATTTGAAACCCAATTGGTCACACACTTTGATATTTAGCTTTGATCTGATTTAATTAGAGTTTAATATAAATTTTATGAGTTAATTTGATATGCTAGCATATTGTATTAACCCAAGTTCCCAAATTGGTTTGGTTCAAAGTATTTGAGCTAACCTAGACCAGTTGGCTTTGACCTAATGGGATTGGGTCAATTTGGATTGGATCCTTATCCAACTTAGATGAGTTTTAAGTGGAGAAAGACTACTCCATGTTAACCAAATGCCACACAAAAATATAATTGCTGCCCACCTCAAATCAGCGTGAGAAATAAAGAGTCCTTCTTAAAGAAGGCTCTTTATTAAACGCATTACCTTAGAAGATAAATCAGAAATCCTATATATTGACACCAAAAATTAATGAAATTTTTATGGCATGTAGAGAAGGAAGAGTCCTTATACTCTATGTATCTAAATTATTAAAAAAATTCACTCAATAAATTTATTTGGCATGTGGGAAGTTGGAGCGCCAAAAGTTGGTGCCCCTTCATCCCATTTAACATCCCCTGGTCCGCTATTTATATGGAATGCTCCAAATGGCTTCTGGCTAAGATTTTTGGGTGAGCTAGAGAGAAGGGATGTGGAAATTATATGAAAAAATCATAAAAATTTTTGAAAAAAAAAGAGAGGAATTTGAGTGACAAAAGTTGCTACAAGGGTGGTGAAGGAATGTGGAAATTATATGAAAAAATCATAAAAATTTTTGAAAAAAAAAAGAGAGGAATTTGAGTGACAAAAGTTGCTACAAGGGTGGTGAGATTTTCAGCAAATATTGCTGGAGTGCCTTAAGATTTGATTTTTCTATATGTTGGAGCTAAAAATTAAATCCTAGGTTGTATGACATCTGAAGAGTATCTTCTTGGTATTATTTTGGTGATAAGATCAAAAGCAACTAGATTTTGGTACGATCGTGACATAAGTTTGAAGCCAATAGTATTCTTGAGAAGACAAGGCACAACTGTACACCGATTGGGAAGGATCTTGGTCAACTTTCATGTAGATCACCATTGGAGGACTTCTATCTTGAGATCTTGTGGATAACACCAACATGCCATTTTTTTATTTTGGTTAAAGTATAATATTCTATCTCTTTGATGCTTAAATTCGCTTTAATCATGTTCGGCAAGGTGATTCTAAGGTTTTGGGTTCGGCTCAATAGTTTTATTTGATAAAGCTATTGATTTGAGTATTTTAAAAAAATTGAAAAAATTACTTTTCACTACATGGCTGAAACCCAACAATGGTATCAAAGCTATCCTTATCTGATTCGATCAAACAAGTGCAATATAGTAGTTTAGAATTATTCTTGTTCATATCCTGTCAAAAATATAGCATTATTTTTGCATCGATTCTTCAAACTCAAAAAAATATTTTTGACTTTTTATGAATCATGATTCTAAATTTTAATTATTAAATTATAAATTTATGATAATTTAAAATTTTATTATCATGATTGCATGATGATTAAATCGATATATAGCTAATAAGGGTATTATGCATGCCTAATTAGATTAGAGTATGTTATATTATATAAATTTGTTAGTCATATGTTATGATTTTGATTTCATCCTTATATATATTTTTTTGGCATGATAATGTGATTGCTATTTTGAATAGCAGAAGCATGTAAATTTGCATAATTTGTAGTATACATTTTATGCACTTATATAGTTAGGATATATCGAGACCAGTTTAAAGTTTCTCATAAAATTATATTAAGTTGTAATGTCATGATTCACTTTTAAATCAAAAGTCAAATTCTTAAGATCAATTGGTGTCGAGGAAAGTGTGAAAGGTGATTTTCTAATTATATCCATATGCTGGCCTGGCCAACTCTGTTGGTATCTAAAAAAACTACGGGGAGCCTCCCACCTACTTACCTGGTCAATTTGATCTTCTTGAATTTCAGACTTAGATTGATTAGTGATGTAGACACTACAAGGACCTTCCTTCAAACTTAATTGATAGAGTATATCAAGATCTTAGTGAGCTTGTTGTGCTATCCACAAGACTTACTATAAAAATTGACATGATGTGGATCAAGTACATATTGATGCTTATGGCATATTTGAATAGTATTGCTTTATTATGCTATCCACAATGACAGCATTGTTTAAGTATGACTATATGGGATTGAAGGGTCAATTTAACTAGAATACTATAGTTTGTTGTGCTATTCATAAGACTATATAAGATCTAGAGATCAGAATGAAAGATGTTGAGAATTGTAAAGGTATAATTGGTAAAGAGTTACCTACTCTTGAACTCATGAATAGTTGTTGTGCTATCCACAAGATGTTTGTGAGGAATAGAGATCTCTACCCCATTAAGAAATATTAGTATGTTTCTCAATTTTCATATTTGAGGGCTATGAAGTTCGATAAAATAATGGGAGACATAATTAGATAAAAGTCCTAGTCTAATTGTGAATGTCTTCATGAGTTGTCCGCTTATATTGTGTTCTTATCATTTTAGATTAATTATACTTATGACATCCTCACTGTCCTTTAGAGGTATCTTAGATACTAACAAGTAGATCGGACCCAACTATGTCGACTGGTTAAGGAACTTGAGAATTGTTCTCACTCAGAAAAAAAATCTCCTACATTCTGGATACACATGCCCCAGATTCTCTTGGAGAATATGCTTCCGAGGAGGAAAGGGCCACATACAAGATGTGGAAAGATGACAGTACGACTGTCAAATATATCATGCTTGCCTCCATGAGCAATGAGCTCCAGAGCCAGTATGAGGACATGGACATTCCCTTTATTCTCCTTAATCTTAAGGAGTTATATGGGGAGCAAAGTCGAACTGCTCGATATGAGATATCGAAGTAGTTGTTCTATGCCCGTATAACTGAAGGCTCTTCCGTACAAATGCATGTCCTAAAGATGATTGATTTGATTACTAATCTGAGACAACTGGATTCTGCCATGGATGGTGAACTGAGTCAGAATTTAATCCTGCAGTCTCTCTCTGACTCTTTTTCTCAGTTTGTTATTAATTATTATATAAACAAATTGAACATCAGCTTGCTTGAGCTACTAAATATGTTAAAAATAGAAGAGAGTCATTTTAAGGGTGAAAAGGCTCAGATTCTTCATGTTGATAAGATCAGTAAGAAGAAGGCAAAAAAGAGTTCTAAGAAAAAGCTAAACCCTAAAGCTGGCATCTCCAAGAAGAAGGTGAAGAAGGTCTCCGCCAAAGGTACTTGTTATCACTGTGGCAAGGAGGGCCACTGGAAGAGAAATTGCAAGGAGTACCTTGCAATCGTGAAATTAGCAAACATTGCTAAAGGTTTGTATATGATAGAAACTAATTTATCATTAAGTACTTCAATGTCAGATTCTTAGGTATTCGATACCGCCTGTGGTTCACACATTTGCAAATCATTGCAGGGTCTACAGGAAATAAAGAATCTGAATAAATGTGACTTTGAGCTGTTCGACGCAAGTGGAGAGTCCATTCAAGCTGAAGCCATAGGAATCAGAGTTTTGAAGTTGCCTTCGAAAAAAGTTTTAAAACTAAAGACCTGTTATTACATTTCAAATATTGTTAGAAATATTATTTCTATACTATTATTATTGGAACAAGATTTTGAAATAATTAAAAAGAACAATGGTTGTTCTATATATTTTTCTAATAAATATTATGAAAGTACTTTTATTGATAATGGTCTTATGTTTCTTTCACTTAATGATAATGTGCTTCATGTTGATAATATAAAAAAAAAAAGAGAGGTGTGAATGTCACATACCTCTGGTACTGCTGATTTGGCCACATAAATGAGTCAAAGATTAATAAGTTATACAAAGATAATTTCTTTGATCCTTATGATTATGAATCATATGGAACTCGTGAATCTTGCCTCATAAAAAAAATGATCAAGACTCCATTTACTGGATATAGAGATTGGACGAGTGAGATTTTGGACCTTGTACATACTGATGTGTGTGGTCCAATATTGATTCAAGCCAAAGGTGGATACTCTTACTTCATCATATTTACTGATGATATGTCTAGGTTTGGATATATGTATTTAATGAAATACAAATCCGAAGTCTTTGACAAATTTAAAGAGTATCAAAAGATGATCAAGAAACAAACTGGTAAAAGTATTAAAGCTCTTCGATCGGATCAAGGAGGAGAATACTTGTCTAGTGAGTTTCATGATTATTTGAAACAAAATGGTATACTCTCTCAATCGAAACCTCCTTATACTCTATAATTAAATAGAATTGCAGAAAGAAGAAATCATACCTTATTAGATATGGTGCAGTCCATGATGTGTTTCACAGATCTTTCATTATCTTTTTGGGGATACGCTCTCGAGACTGCAGCATATATTTTAAATAAAGTACCTTCAAAATCTGTTTCTAGCACTCCACATGAAATATGAAAAGAAAAAAGACCCAATCTTAAGTATCTTAAGATTTGGGGCTGCCCAGCTTATGTAAAAAGTATTGATGGACATAAGCTGGATGCTAGATCAGAAAAATGCAGGTTTGTAGGTTATCCCAAGGAAAGTATAGGATACTACTTCTATAACTCTACTCAATAAAGGATGTTTGTTGGTGGGCATGCCATTTTCTTGGAGAAATAGTTTATCCAAGAAGGAGGCAGTGGGAGATCTGTTGAACTTGAGGAAGTTCAAAACTTACAATCCATCCAGGATTCACCAAATGGTTCTCAACCAGATGTGTCCATTATTGAGGCACAGCCACTACACACACCTCCTCTCCGAGGTCGAGTAGAGTGCGTAATATATCACTCAAGTATGGATTTGTCATTGAGAATGACAACACAACACACATCATTGAGAATGATAAGCCTATGATCTATTCAGAAGCTGTCATGAGTAGTGACTCTGATAAGTGGCTTAATGCCAGGAAATCCAAAATAGACTCCATTTATGCCAACCAAGTTTGGATGTTGGTTGATGCGTCTGAGGGTGTGACCCCAATAGGCTGCAAATGGGTCTTCAAAAAGAAGATTGGAGCAAATGATCAGGTAGAGACCTATAAGACCAGACCTGTGGCAAAAGATTTCAGACAAAAATAAAGTATTGATTATGAAGAAACTTTTTTGCTGGTAGCCATACTCAAGTCTATTCAGATAATGCTTGCTATTGCAGCATACCATGGCTATGAGATCTGACAGATGGATGTCAAGACTGCCTTCCTCAATGAAAATCTTGAGGAAGAAGTCTATATGACTTAGCCAGAGGGATTTGTCTCAAGTAGGAGAGCAAATCAGGTATGCAAGCTGAATAGATCCATATATGGATTAAAGCAAGCATCTAGGAGCTGGAACATCCATTTTGATGAGACAATCAAATCATTTGGCTTCATCAAAAATATGGATGAACCTTGTGTGTACAAGAAGAATAGTGGGAGTGCTATTGTCTTCTTGATCTTGTATGTAGATGACATACTGCTCATTGGGAATGATATCCCGATATTACAATCGGTCAAGACTTGACTATCATAAAATTTTTTCATGAAAGACTTGGGTGAAGCATCCTATGTATTTGGTATAAAGATCTATAGGGATAGATCGAAAAAGATGCTAGGCTTGTCCCAATCTAGGTATATTGACCTTGTGTTGAAGAGGTTCAACATGGAGGGAAGTAAAAGAGGATACTTGCCCATAGGTCATGGCATACAACTCTTTAAGAAGATGTCTCCTAAGACACCTAAAGAGAGAAATAGAATGAGTTCTATTCCTTATGCTGCAGCAATAGGATCAATAATGTATGCTATATTATGTACCAGGCCTGATGTGGCTTATGTCTTGGGCATTGTAAGCAGATTTGAGGCTGATTCCGGAGAGGATCATTGGAAAGCTGTGAAAAATATACTCAAGTACTTGAGAAGAACTAGAGATATTTTTCTAATATATGGTGGATCTAATTTAAAACTGAAAGATTATACTGATTCTAGTTTTCAATCTGATTCGGATGATAGCAAATCGATATTTGGATGTGTTCACCTTGTATGGTGATGCAGTAAGTTGGAAAAATTTCAAACAACAAACTATTGCTGACTCGATCACTGAGGCTGAGTATATTGCTACAAGTGAGGCTGCTAAGGAGGCCGTCTGGATAAAGAAATTCATCACAAAGTTGGATGTGGTTCCAGAGATTGAACAATCAGTGCCTCTTTATTGTGATAATACTGGGACATTTGCTCAAGCTAGAAAATCAAGGTCTCATCATAAATCCAAGCACATCCTAAGACAATTCCACCTCATTCGAGAGATAGTCGAAAGATATGATGTGATCGTGGAGTGAGTTGACACCAAGAACAATATAGCAGACTCGTTCACTAAGGCCTTGTCAATGCAACAATTTGATAGTCACCTTGATAGCATGGGTATCAAGTATAGGGGCGATTGACTTTAGTGTAAGCGGGAGATTGAAAGAATAATACCCTACAGGTCAATCGCATATAGGATGTGATAGGATATTTTTTATAATTTATCTTCAAAACTCATGTAATTGACATTAATATTATTAATAAATAGATATTTTTGATTCATTATATGCTACATCTTATTGTTCTTAAGATTATAATAAACTCCATAGGTCTGGACAATGATTTTAGGGTCATGATGAGATCACGCTAGTGAGATCTAAATCCTTGATAGCCCTGATCTAAAATATTTCTAGTCATTGGTACATTGAGTCGGGGATCAATGATACCAATAAGACTGGCATGTCCTATTTATGCTTAGAAATGAGGGTGGTTGATCTCACAACCACTTGTGTGGTGACACTAATGTAAGGATATGGGTGCTCATTAGAGAATGAGTTCACTGAATTGACCTGTAAGAGAATAATCAAATGGAGTTTTATTTACATGTCAACTGATAATTCTCTAGTCGGAGTTGTGTAAGTGATCTTTTGACCTGAGGTCACCAAGGTATCTTATGTACATGGATCCATATTTTGGTTCACTACCTAACTTGGTTCTCTAATCCTTGTGTGGGGTATTCTGGATATGGTGAAGTATGTATGAAAGTTGTAAGTGATCAATAAGGGATCAGTCACTTCTAATAAAGGGAGCGAAATCCTATGTGATCTCATAGGATGGTAATTCTAGAAGTCTTTGGCCAAAGCAGGATGATAATTAGAAAAAATATTTTAATGTATCACCAACTGAATCATCACCTTCAGATCGAGATATATAAAGATAAGTGATTGGGTTTGATAAATTTTCATGCCCACAGCTCATCTGAGATGTTGTTTGACTGAAGGATTGAATTACACGGGAACTTGCCACTGAAGGATATTTTAGTAATTTTTTATCAAAATTTTAAATCTTTTGGATCATCATGATATATTGTTAGATATCAATCTTGATTTGTGGACTTAACAAAAATTAAAAAAATTTGATTCTAGAATCAATTTGGAAGAGTCCAAATTGATTGGGACTCTTCGGGTGACCTAATATCATCGGATTAGGGTTACGTCGAAAGTCCGGATCCACTGCTGACTAGATTTGAAACCCAATGGGTCACACACTTTATGATTTAGTCTTGGTATAATTTAATTAGAGTTTAATATAAATTCTATGGGTTAATTTGATATGCCAACATATTGTATTAACCCAACTTTCCAAATTGGTTTGATTCAAAGTATTTGAGCTAACCTAGACTAGTTGGCTTTGACCTAATAGGATTGGGTTAATTTGGATTGGATCCTTATCCAATTTAGACCAGTTTCAAGTAGAGAAGGACTCCTCCATGTTCACCAAATTCCACATAAAAATATAATTGCTGCCCACCTCAAATCAGTGTGAGAAATAAAGAGTCCTTCTTAAAGAAGGCTCTTTATTAAACGTGTTGCCTTAGAAGATAAATCAGAAATCCTATGTATTGACACGAAAAATTAATAAAATTTTTATGACTCATAGAGAAGAAAGAGTCCTTCTACTTCAAATATCTAAATCACCAAAAAATTTACTTGGTGAATTTATTTGGTGCATGAGAATTTGGAGCACCAAAAGTTGGCGCCCCTTCATCCCATGTAATGTCTCCTGGTCCCCTATTTATAGGGGATGCCCTAGATGGCTTCTGGCTAAGATTTTTGGATGAGCTAGATAAAAGAGACATGAAAATCATAGTAAAAAATCTAAAAAAATTTTGAAAAAAAAAGAGAGAAATTTGAGTGACAAATGTTGCTACAAGGGTGGTGAGATTTTCAACAAGTGTTGCTGGAGTGCCCTACGATATGATTTTTCTATATGTTGGAGCTAAAAATTAAATCTTAGATTATATGACATCTGAAGAGTATCTTTTTGGTGTCATTTTGGTGGTAGGATCAAAAGCAACTGGGATTTGGTGTGATCATGATGCAAGTTTGAAGCCGATAGTATTCTTGAAAAAATAAGGCTGGGACTGCGCACCGGTTGGGAAGGATCTTAGCTAACTTTTGTGTGGATTACTATTGGAGGACTTCTACCTTGGAGTCTTATGGAGAACACCAATATACCACTTTTTTATTTTGGTTAAAGTATAATATTTTATCTTTTTGCATGCTTGAATTTGCTTTGATCATGTTCGGCAAGATGATTCTAAGGTTTTGGATTTAGCTCGATAGTTTTATTTGATAAAACTATTGATTTGAGTATTTTAAAAAAATTTAAAAAATTATTTTTCACTATGTGGCTGGAACCCAACAGTCTAGAATGTTGTATGACTGAAGGATTGAATTAACAGTAACTTGCCACTGAAGGATAATTTGATATTTCTACCAAATTTCATCTCATCCGGATAGTTAAGACATGTTGCTAGACATCAATCTTGATTTATGGATTTATAAGAATTTAAAAAATTTAATTTAAAAATTAATTAGAAAGAGTTCTGATTAATTGATGTAATTGGGCTGACCTAATCTAATCGAATTAGGATTAGGTCAAGAGCCTGGGTCCACTGCTGGCTAGATTTGAAATCCAATGGGTCACACACTTTGGGATTTGATCTTGATCTAATTTTATTTGAACTTATTGTAAGTTCTAAGGATTAATTTGATATGTTAACATGTTATGTTAACCTAAGTTTCCAATTTGGTTAGTTCAAAGTGTTTGAGCTAGACTTAACCTGTTATCTTAAACCTAATTGGATTAAATCTATATTTAATTAGTTTCTTATCTTTCCATGGAAGTGTTTCATGTGTGAAAGAGGTTCTCCATGCCACCCACCTGAATTCAATGCCAAAATTTATGGGTGTGGTAAAAGAAGAGTCTTTCTTTTAATACATCTCTTTATTTTCCACTCCATTTATTTTTTTCACACACCATTAATATATGATATTTATGGATGTAAAAAAAAGAAGAGTTTTTCTATACTTGAGACTCCTTACACCATTTATGCTTGCATGAGGATTCATTTTTCCATATCAGAAGGTGGAGCACAAGAGTTGGCACCCCTTGGAAGACCCATCACCTCTTCATTTTCTATTTATAGGGGATACCTCCTATGGATTTTGGAGCAGATATCCTGGTATTTGGGCATAGGATAAGTAAGGATTAAGAAAAAAAATTCTAAAAAAAATAAAAAAAGAAAAGAGAGAAAAATAGAAAGAAAGAGAAGAAGAGAGAAAAAGGTAAGTGGGGCTGCTTGACTTAGGGTTCGATTTTTTCATATGTTGGAGTACCAAACCAAACTCTAGATGGCAAGATCTCTTGAGAAGAGGTTCTTGGCATGGTCCTAGTGGAGGAATCAAAGGTAAATAGATAGTAGTGTGATTCATTCTTGGAGAAGGACATCGGCAACATTCTTGTGAAAAAAGACTGCAGCACTATTTCGATTATGAAAATCCTTGATCATCTTCTGTGTGGATCACTGTTGGAGGACTTCTACTTTGGAGCCTTATGAATATCATTTTACCATTTGATCATCTTCTTTAGAAAGTATAATTTCTATCCTATTGGATGCTTGAATAATTTGATTGGAGTCTACAACGTGATTCTAGGATTTGAGTTTCGGTATGCTTTTAAATGTTAAAATTATTTTTATGCATGTTAAAAATTTTTAAAATCCATACTCTGCTGCATGATTAGAACCCAATATCTTTGGACTATAGACTAGTCAAAATTATGTATATAAAATAAAAAGAATAGTGTTTAGAAATAGACTATCTCAAGAGCACAAACCGTATCCTTAGATCACGGCTCGTCCCAAGAGTGATAGGCTATTCTAGACTATGATCTCATGCAAAATAAATAAAAGACATTCATAGAGATGAAGAAAATAAAGCCAAATATTTTATTGCATATAAAGAAGAAAGTATAAAAGAAAAACAAAAAAAAACACTACCGTTACAAGTATTCTAGCGATTTTCTGAGAAGATGGAGAACTAGCCGGCCATGGAGCTTCTTCTTGCTAACATCTTAGAGCTGAGAGTGCACTTGGGCAGCAGTTGAAAGGATGATGAAAGTGGAAGAGAAGGCTTGATGGGGGAGAAAAAGAGGTGGGTGGCTTGTGGAAGATGATCCCCAAAAGGGGGGCGTGTGAGGCCTCCATAGATGGATGGAAGAGGGGGATTTAAATAGATGAGGGGAAGCGTGAGATATGGGTGCTAGGGTTTTGTTCTTAAAAAAAATTCCATGAGAATGTCCTTTGTGCGGATGCTTGATTCCATGCCATGTAGTTCGTTTGATCGCATTCCGCATGTCCTTCCTTTTCTCCAGCACGCAGCTGGGTCCAGCACCTGTTGCCACTCGTCCACACGTCTCCTTTTCCACAAAAACCCGCACCAAAAGGAATTAACACCAATGCATTTAATGTTTGCTAGCCCCCACCATTTTACATGTATAGCGGGTGGCCCACAATCATTCTTAGTTAAGCGTTGGCTCCTACTCTTTGATCCTTCTTAGTTTAGCAACCAACCATAGCCAACGTACCAGCTCACTCCATGCTTTAAAGCCAATGTGGGCCACTCCATTAATTGCTAATGCCAAAATCCACATTCACTTCTCTCAAAAATTTCTTCTCTTTGTATTAATGTCGTGCATATCTCTTGCTTCATTTTCATATTTGACTTCTTGCCGTATTCTATGCATCGTATAGGTCCATATTCTGTACTACGCTTTGTATCTCATGGTCAGTGACCTACCATGGTTCGGACTTTTGATTTGAGTTTAGACTAGATGATTTGCTGGTTGATTTTATAAATATTTCTCGATGCATAACAATACCTGAAAAAGATAATAAGAAGCATCAAATTCTAACTAATATAAATTAAATAACATAAAATACTTCTAATATGTTATTTCATATATTGATCAGATATAAATATATACAAGAAAAAAGATTTACATCATCATGACTCATGTATAATACCCCATCATACGTATATAATAGACATAAATATATACAAAGCAAACATAGAACTTTGATTTGAACCTAAGAAGAATGAAAGCAAAAGAGGATAAACAAAAGAGAAAGAAAATAATTTCTATTTTTGATTCATTTGTTCTTTAGGCTTGCCTATGCTACTTCAATCAGAGTAAATGCCTAAGATCCTTAGTTGCATAGTCCATGGTTACCAACCTACTATTTTTCAAGGAGAAATTCGGTAGCAATAGCGAGCTCAGTAACGACAAATTTGAGAACATGGAGCCTACATACTTTTTCATTGACACTGCTATATCCATAACAACGATTTTCAAATCTCTGACCTGATCTGCTTTAAGACCATCTTCAAATCTAAATCTGACTATCTATTTTGAATATCATTGTCATTTTTAATTTTTTGAATACATCCAATGACTCATCCTGCATCAAAATCACCACCTTCTCTGCCATCCTACTGGAAAGATTAAACTAAATCATAATAGAAAATTAAAGGATGTAATTAGAGTTTTTTTTAAGTATGAGGATCATTTAAGAACACTTATGAAACTTAGAGGATAAAAAATATAATTTATGGTATATGGGCGATGATGTGGCATAGGTGATAATATAGCATATGGATACCGACATGGCATTCGACAATTGAATACTTTCGAAAAAATTCTACATCAGATGCCACATCATCATCCATGCCATATCACCTATGGGCGCTGACATGTCATTAAATGATTGGATACTTTTAAAAAAAATACCACATCAGATGTCATGTCATCACCCATGCCATGTCATCACGCATGTGCCAAGCCATCTATGCCATGTCATCTATGGGTGCTGATATATCTTTTGGTGATTGGATACTTTTAGAAAAAATTTACATCAGATGCCACATCATCACCTATGCCATGTCAGCAAATAAAAATTTTCATCCATCATGCAAGATCAACATTCTTATGCCATGTCATCTATGCCATGTCATATTCATCAAATATTTTTCACCATGTAAGCACCGATTATTGCCACCTAAGATTTTTGGTGAGAGAAAGCTATAAAAATCTAAAAAAATTATTATATTAAAATATTCATAAAGTATAGGGACTAAAATTTAAGATTTTATAGTTTAGAGACTATTTAAAAAAATCTGATTTAGTTTAGGGACTAGGAACATAATTTATCTTAATCAAGTAACTTCATCAAATTAGAAACTTAAAATAATAAGGATTTGATAGAAATCTATTAAAAAATATATCCTAAAATCAATCATCTAGATTGTAGATGATTGTGCTCCATACATGTATGTGAATTATAAAATGATAAATGTTATCTGGCAGATTCATCATAAGGAATACATCTTCCTAAATAGAACTCATATGCTATGATGAAGTCCTTAGAGCTACTTCCAAAATGATAAAAGAAGATTTATCGTGTGGTTCTTAAATTTTGCTCATGATCAAATGATACAATTATTACAAGAACGATAATTGTATTGAGTGTAGGTCATTGTGTGCCATATTAGTTAGTTGTCCTCTTAACTAAAGCGTGTGGTGATACGAATATGGTATATGGATGATATGTAAGAGTACATTTCACTGAGCATGACCGCCTCTGGAGCACTCTGCTATCAAAGATTGCTCTGATGGGATATGAGTACATGTGTCCCTCTAACTCTAACCTGAGGCTGCTTCGATGACTTGCAAGCAACTCACTGTGCTTTGGTGCCAGACTATCCAAATTTTTAATTCGGTGACGGAAGGTTTCTAGATACATTCAAGTACTTATGAAGTCTAAGTACGAGTCAAGATGGGATTGACCGCTCCAAGTAAAATTGAAGATGATGCATCACTATGTTTCAATTTAGCAAAACTTTGATCAAAGTAGTCCTAGTGAGAAGTCACAGGATTTTTAAGGTTAAGACATAATGTGGATCACTCATTTTGGGTTGACAGTTTAACCCTTAGTCATCCTTGAGCATCAAGAGTCAAAGAGATGAATTATACAATAACTATATCCACATGAGTTCTAGAGTGTTGCTAGGCATACATTCGGTCTATCCAGACATCGAAAATCATTGCTAAATGGTAACATCGATTAGTACAAAAATTATTCTTATACTATCGACTTAGGTTCGAACCTATGGGATCATACACATAGAAGTACCTGTCTGATGAAATGACTGATCGATGATTATGAATCATTAAAGGGTTTAATTATCAATGTGATTGATGATTAATCCTTTGTAAAGGTTGTAATAAATTATTTACTAATAGTTGATAAATTAAAAAATAATTAATTAATAATATGATTGTTAATTGACTCAATTTGATTGAGCAATGAGGATTGGATCAGATCTAATTGAATTGGATTCAATTAGATTGGCTTTGGATTGATTGGATGCATCCCTATTGGATAACAGAGCTTGTTCCAATTGATCTCAAGGATGTAAATCAAATTCTGAGTTGAATAAGGTTTAATTAGTTTTATATAGGTTTTGATTGGATCAAATCCTGTTGGATAATAGGTATGATTGGATCAAGTCCTATTATCAAATGCTTCCTTGATATCCATTAAGAATCAATCCCTGAATCAATGAGATTTTAATCTAACTAATTTTCAATTGGATTGGGATCTAATTGGTTTCATAATTAGGCTAGGACCTAACTAGTTAGTTTGTTATAACTAATTCCTAAATTGGTTAGGATTAGATCCAAGGGTTAGTTAGAGTTGGAACAAGATTCTTAAATCCTATTTGGAATAGGACTTAACCAACCCAGACCTCATGTGATATTTAATCCTCATGCCCCACACCTTTCATCATGGAATTTCTCACACCCAAAATCAGATGGCGCACCCCATGCTCTCTTTCATGAAAATAATAGGCATCCCCTCCCACTTTCTTATCGCCAAAAATAAGAAGGGGCGTCCAAGAGTTGGATGCCCCAATTCCATATGACGCTAACCCCTCTTATCCTCTCCATCTTGGAGTGATTTTATGAGGTTTTTGCTATTGATTTTTAGACATTAAAGAGGACTTCTCTTGCTAGTTCTACAGTAGAAAATTGAAGAAGAAAGGTTCTTTCCAATGAAAGAAAGAGAAAGAAGAAGAAGGGTCTTCTTTCTTGTGCGCAGCTTTGGAGAAGAATGAGTTTTTCTTTCAATTTTTTTTTTATTTTTTTTTAGAATAAAAATTGAATTAGATCTAATTTTTAATATAATAATTTAGAGAAAAAATATCAAAAAAAATCTGATTGGATGTTTGGGGCTTCCTAGAGCTCTAGATCAAGGAGAAAAAGGAGAAGAAAAGAGAAGAACGGTTCTTCTCTTGGATCTCTCTTTTGGATTCTTCTAGAGCTTAAAATTTTATATAATTTTTAATATAAAAAATTAGATTAAATCTAACTTTTATCATGAAAAATTAGAGAAAAAAAATTCTTCTTAAAGGTATGAAAGGTAGAGAGAAAGGTTCTCTCTTGTGCGTGGGAGAATTGAGAAGAAAGGATTTTTTTCATGATCTCTATTGTAGAGATCTAATGCATGGATCTAGAAAGAAAAAGAGAGGATCTCCTTATTCTTCATCTTCATCATATTTCTCTTAGATCAGTTAAAGCATAGTATCTTTGCGAGCTAGCACTCCCAAAGAGATTGATCAGTATAAGGGCTTCGTATGGATATCCGTAGAGGTCGGACACGTGTGTGGCTGTCGAGCATCATGAAGAACCAACTACTATGAATTTCAGATGCAGTGATCTATTATCCATACTTAGGTATGAAGTTTTAAATTCAATTCATATTTAGATATGATCTAAATATAATTTAGATGTAATCTAATTACATATAGATATAATCTATACTTGCTGAATTTTAGATTTCAGATTTACATATATGCATATTAGTTTATATCATAATTCTTGTGTGATAGTTTTAGATTTGATCTATGCATGCATTGTAGATTAAATTATTTAATCTATATATATTTCACTGTAAAATTTTTAAAATATATGTACAAAATCACCACGCTTCCCTTCAAATGGTATCAGAGTGAAGGTTCATTATGACATGAGCATATATGAATGTAGAGTTGAAATCTAGATTTAATAATACATGAGATGTATTATGATCTGATTTTAGATATGATCTAATATAAAATCAGATCTAATATAATTTAGATTAGATCTAAATTTTTACATATATGATATGTGAATTAGATTAGATGTTCTGAGTAGCAAAGTACTCAGATTGGATAATCACCAGGCCATCCGATCATAGGAGCAAGTAGGATTATATGACCCTCTCTTCCCATTCAATGGGATGCTCTTATGGCATGTAGGGGTGCCACTGTGAAGTCTGATGAAGAAAAAAGTAAAAAAAAAAATTACTTTCTTGCAAAATCCTAGATCTTAAAATTCTAGATGTTGTTGTATGTGATGCAAGTTGCGAAGAAACTAGTTACATCTAATCTTGATTAATCAAAATTATTTTAATTTAAAATCATAAAAATTTAGATCTGATCTAAAAGATTTTATGATTTAATGTAAAAGGTTTACATAAAAAATATTTAGAAACCTTAATCATGTTGATGTAAAAATTTAATTAAGAATTAAGTGTTGAACTGAATAGATCTAGAATTGTGATTCGAGATCTAATAACATTACATAAAATATGGGACATGGATTAGCTCAAATCAGATCTTTTTCTTTAATTGGGTTAGACCTTAGGTTAGAATCAAAGATTTGATTGACTATATAGAGAAATTGATTAAGTCTAACCAAATATTGAATTAGATTAATCATAATTTCTCTAATACAATAGTTGTAGATAGTCAAGTCCATGTCTTTGATTAGACCAAATGGACCTTGATTGTAGCTCAGTGGTTGAATCCGATTCATTAAGTTGGTCAAATCAAAACTAGTTAACCAATTGGTATCTAAGGTAAGTTTGGTATTTCGATCGGTGGTTTTTAATTGAAAGCGGCTTATCTGGCTATTTCGATAGTGTCTAAGGCAAGCTTAGCAGATGCTCCCACTGATCTCACTTATCTAGCCAATTTGGTGAATTAGATTTTGATTAGATCGCTAAGTGATTTGAGTTAGTCCATGCCATTAAGATTGATCAGAGTGACTGATCTAAGTGCCAGTTCAATCAGCATGACCTAATCCGATTTAGTGACTTGATGAAGTCAGTGGGAGAATTGTGGTCTACTAATTGATCTTTTCTTCTCTCTTCTCAAAATTGATTAAATTCTCTAAATTATTAGGACCCTAAAATGAGCTAGTTATGGTGAAAACTAGATCATAGCCTCCCATTAAGGTGAATGATAATGGGTCCATTATTTTTTATTGACATTACGGGTGCCATCCATCTGGTGTTCTCTCTGAATGATAGAATTATCATTCATCATATGATAACTCTGTTGAACTATCTGATGAATGGTTGGGTTGACAGAGCCATCCTTGGACCTGATCATTAGCCATCCTTGGGTCTAATCATTCTTTGGCTAGAATCACTGAGTAGGTTCATGTTAATTGTTTGACCTAATCGAGACTTTCAATAGAGGCCCATCACCTACTGAAATGAAATCTGAGGCTAAATTAAATACTAAAAGTTATTTGAAAAAAAAATTGGTTGAGAACCAACCCATAGGTGCATATGGATTGATCAAGCCATCCTCGAGCCTATATACAATCTGTGTGGATTTTAGTATCTGCTAAGAAATTAAGGTAATTTCTTGAATTGGAGTTAGAGGCTACCAATTCGTATAAAATAGCAGAACCTTTAGACTAAAGTCCAAGTCTTTAGGCTTAAAATAGTTTATATACTGATAGGTCAATGATTCTCTTTTCAGAAATAGCTAGAATATTACCACTGTCTTCATTATTAGATAGTGAAAATATTATCAGACCTAACTTCGATAGTCAGTATCAGAAGTTGAGTATAGTTTTTAAGCGAATTGATCAAGAAGTCTCAGGCTAACCTAAACAAGCTTAAAAAAGAAATCAGCAAATGGTTGCTGGTCAAGATAGTTATACGATAACTCCTTAAAGTTTCTCTATTGGTAATACTACTATCTGGTTATAGGATACCGACAGTATAAATTATTTTTGTAAATAGTTATAAAAGACTTCAGGATAGTAGAAGGTTTGAAAATGGCAAGAGAACTCCTAAATGTAAGAGATGAAAGTCTGTTCCAGTCTTAATATTAGGAATCAACGAGCTTGTTCTCAATTCTAAAGATGTCATTTTAAGTAATTGTCACTGTTGTCTAATCTTTTTGATAGTGTCAATAGAAATGATTATTATGATATCATTGTGAATGATACTGCAATAATGAGTGGATAATTAAAAATGACAAACTCAGTACCATAGCTTGTTAGTGTAAAATACACGTCTAACTAGCATCCTAGATTAGATAATATCACTGAAGCCTGTCTTTAGCATAATTGACTTAGTCACCTTTTATTGAAAAGAGTGAATGAGCCAGTGATGTTCTAAGTTTGATACATACTAATGTATTTGTATTCATGAACATTAGTGCCAGAAAAGGGCATACTACTTTATTAAAATCTCTAACGACCTATCTTGGCATACATGCATCTTGCTTATGAAGCACAAGTTCGAATCGGTTGAAATATTCAAATGATTCCGTAATGAGGTAGAAAAACTAACTGCAAAGAGTATTAAAACTCATCGGTCAAATCGATGAAGTGAATACCTTTACAGTAAGTTTTGACATATTTTGAAGTGAATTAGATTCTCTCTCAATGGACCTCTCCTGAGATACCACTATTTAAAAAGATATTTGAAAGAAGAAATCAAACTTTATTAGACATAGTTCGATCCATTGTGGGTTTGCTAGTCTACTAGAGCTTGGGTCTTAAAGACTACTTGATATGTGCTCGAGAACGTTTTGAGCAAATCAATCACCAAAACTGCATATGAGATATGGACTTGGGTAATTCGATACTCTCTTACTTTAGTATTTGAGGTGTCGAGCTTATGTGAAATGTTCACAAATCGACTAGCTTGGATCTTGATCTGATAAATATTATTTTAGAGATATTTCTTCTACCTTTCTGATGGACATGAGATGTTTATAAATCTTAAGGCATTCTTTTTGGAAAAAATTTTCTTGGTGAAAGAACTGATATCATTAAGAGCAAGTTTAGTGAAGCTTGATAGGTAGAGGAACCGACTCTGACACAAACCAATAGAACCAGGTTGATTAGATCAAATCCGAATCTTTATGTAAAGGCATCTCTGAGTAGATATGGTAGAGTACCATATCAGCCGAATAGATATTTCGATTTCTAAGTTTGGGATGGAGATTTGATCTCCCATATGGATGCAATATAGGGATCTAACTTTGAGAAGTAGCTTGGAGCCATTAAATCTGAAATAAAGTCCATGAAGATCGATGATGTATGGACATTCATTGATTTACCTAAAAAGGTAAGACCCATAGGGTGTAAGTGAATTTTAGATGGATAAGAGGTGCAGATGAAAAGATGGAGATCTATTAATTCTGTCCAGTTATCAAGGGATTCCATCAAAGTTATAGTGTTGACTATGACAAGACATTTTTCTTATGGCAATCTTCAAGTCCATTCGGATTGAATTAAACTTCTCGGAGTTGGAACATATGTTTTGAACATATGGCATCATTGAGAATGAAGTAGAATCCTGTATGTACAAATGGATCAATAGTTCAATAAAAGTATTCTTTGTGTTGTTTGGAGAAATTCTCTTAATCGAAAATGACATCCTTACTTACAAGAAATAAAAGCTTGGTTGTCATCTCTGTTCTCCATAAAGATTTGGAAGGTGATGAGAATCATCCTTAAGTATTTATGAAATACTAAGGACCAATAGCTCGTTTATGGAGAGTCTGACTTAAAACTTATGAAATATTGATTCCAATTTTTAGTTGGATTGAAATGACAGTTGTGTCAAATTGTATTTTTATTCTAAAAAGAGGAGTGATATGCTAAAAAGGTTCCATGCAGTATTCAATAGCCAGTTTTATTTACAATACGGAGTTCTTTGCGGTATTTGACGCTGGTAAAGAAGTCGTTTGGTTATGAAAATTTATCAGTAAGCATGGAGTGGCACCCTCCATTGATGGTCTAGTCCTTCTGTATTGACAGCAATACTAGAGCCATAGCTCAAGCTGAAGAACTAATATTCCATCTGAGGACCAAATACATTCTGCATTATAATCAACTTGTTTGATAAGATCAAAATAAAGTCGACCTTAGGAAGATTGGCCAAAAGAAGAACTTGACCGACCCATTAACTAGAGCAATCGGATCTAATGAGTTCGATGATCTCAAATGAAAGATGGATATTTGATATCGATCTGATTGGCTTTAGTCCAAGTGAGAGTTATTAAAAAATATATCCTAAAATCAATCATCTAGGTTGTAGATGATTGTGCTCCATATATATATATATATTATAAAATAATAAATATTATCTGGTAAATTTATTATAAGGAATATATCTTTCCAAATAGAACTCATATGTTATGATGAAGTCCTTAGAGCTACTTCCAAAATAATAAAGAAAGATTTATCATGTAGTTCTTAAATTCTGCTCATGACCAAATGATACAATTATTACAAGGACGATAATTGTACAGAGTGTAGATCGTTGTGTGCCATATTAGTTAGTTGTCCTCTTAACCAAGATATGTGGTGATACGGATATGGTATACGGATGATATGAAGGAGTATATTTTACTGAGTATTATCACCTCCAGAGCACTCTGCTGCCAAGGGTTGCTTTGGTGGAATATAGGTACATGTGTCTCTCTGACCTGAGGCTACTTCGGTGACTTGCAAGCAACTCACTGTGCTTTGATGTCAGACTATCCGAATTTTTAATTCAGTGATGAAAGATTTGTAGGTATATTCAAGTACTTGTGAAGTCTGAGTGTGAGTCAAGATGGGATTGATCGCTCCAAGTAAAATTGGAGATGATGCATCACTATGTTTCAATGTAGCAAAACTTTGGCCAAAGTAGTCCTAGTGAGGAGTCATAGGATTTTTGAGGTTGAGACATGATATGGATCACTCATTATGGATTGACAATTTAACCTTTAGTCATCTTTGAGCATCGAGAGTCAAAAGGATAAATTATACGGTAACTAATCTACATAGGTTCTAGAGTATTGCTAGACATACATTCGGCCTATCCAGACATCGAAAACTATTACTAGACTATAACATTGATTAGTATAGTAATTGTTCTTGTGCTACCGACTTAGGTTCGAACCTATGGGGTTACACACATAGAAGTACCTGTCTGATCAAATGGCTGATCAATGATTATGAATCGTTGAAGGATTTAATTATCAATGTGATTGATGATTAATCCTTTACAAAAGTTATAATAAATTATTTACTAGTGGTTGATAAATTAAAAAAATAATTAATTAACAATATGATTGTTAATTGACTCAATTTGATTGAGCAATGAAGATTGGATCAGATCTAATTGAATTGGATTCAATTAGATTGGCTTTGGATTGATTGGATGTATCCCTATTGGATAACAGGGCTTGTTCCAATTGACCTCAGGGATGTAAATCAAATTCTGAGTTGAATAAAATTCAATTAGTTTTATATAAATTTTGATTAGATCAAATCCTGTTGGATAATAGGTTTGATTGGATCAAGCCCTATTATCAAATAGCTTCCCTGATATCCATTGAGAATCAATCCCTGGATCAATGGGGTTTTAGTCTAACTAATTTTCAATTGGATTGGGGTCTAATTAGTTTTATAATTGGATTAGGACCTAATTAGTTAGTTTGTTATAACTAATTCTTAAATTAGTTAGAATTGGGTCCAAGGATTAATTAGAGTTGGAACGAGATTCTTGAATCCTATTTGGAATAGGACGTAACCAACCCAAACCCCATGTCAGATTTAATCCTCACACCCCACACCTTTCACCATGGAATTTTTCATGCCCAAAATCAGATGGCGCACCCTATGCTCTCTTTCATGAAAATAATAGGCATCCCCTCCCTCTTTCTTATCGCCAAAAATAAGAAGGGGCATCCAAGAGTTGGATGCCCCAATTCCACATCATGCCAACCCCTCTTATCCTCTCCATCTTGGAGTGATTTTATGAAATTTTTGTAGTTGGTTCTTGGGCATCAAAGAGAGCTTCTCTTGTTAGTTCTACAGTAGAAAATTAGAGAAGAAAGGTTTTTTCCAATGAGAGAAAGAGAAGGAAGAAGAAATATCTTTTTTCTTGTGCGTAGCCTTGAAGAAGAAGGAGTTCTTCTTTCAAATTTTTTTTCTATATTTTTCTAGGATAAAAATTAGATTAGATCTAATTTTTAATATAAAAATTTAAAAAAAAAATATCAAAAAAATCTGGTTGGGTGTTTGGGGCTTCCTAGAGTTCTAGATCAAGAAGAAAAGGGAAAAGAAAAGAGAAGAATGGTTCTTCTCTTGGGTCTCTCTTTTGAATTCTTCTAGAGCTTAAGATTTCATATGATTTTCAGTATAAAAAATTAGATTAGATCTAATTTTTATTATAAAAAATCAGAGAAGAAAAGTTCTTCTTAAAGACGTGAAAGGTAGAGAGAAAGGTTCTCTCTTGTGTATGGGAGAATTAAGAAGAAAGGATTCTTCTCATGATCTCTATGGTAGAGATCTGATGTATGGATTCAGAAAAAAAAAGAGAAGATCTTCTTATTTTTTATCTTCATCATGTTCCTCTTAGATCAGTCAAGCATGGTGTCTTCGTGAGCTAGCACTCTCAAAGAGATCGATTAGCATAAAGGCTTCGTGTGGATATCCGTAGAGGCCAAATATGTATGCGACTGTCGAGTATCATGAAGAACCAACTACTACAGATTTCAGATGCAGTGATCTGCTACCCACGCTCAGGTATGAAGTTTTGAATTCAATTCATATTTAGATATGATCTAAATATAATTTAGATGTGATCTAATTATATATAGATATGATCTATACTTGCTAACTTTTAGATTTCAGATTTACATACATGCATATTAGTTCATGTCATAATTCCTATATGGTAGTTTTAGATTTGATCTATACATGCATTGTTGACAAAATTGTTTAATCTATGTATATTCTGCTATAAAATTTTAAAAATACATGTACAAAACCACCACGCTTCCCTTCAAAATCAATAAAGATCAGATTTTGTGATGCTCAACAAAGACTCAGATAGTGTCGACATCTTGTCTGACTAACAGAACAGTTCAAAATTCTATACTAGAATCAACCCAGATTCAAAGCAATAGATTGGGTTCATAAATCACATAGAGAGAATATTAGAGGAGAGGAAAATTAACAAAATAGAATATGGCTAAACAGATAATACTGTCCGACAATCCAATTTGTCTAATCAAGATGCTTTAATTAAATCATGATGGAATTAGTATATAGACAGTTCAATAAAAATCATAGATAATTGAATTTAATGGTATCTGGATTTGATCAAGATGGACGTCGGTACGCTACTCGACAACCATAGATTAGGACTCTCTTTACTAAAGTTAGATCAGAATCATTGAAAGTGAATCTTTTACTGGCTAATCTTGGAGAGAGAAATTCATAATGAGAGTGAAATGATCTAGAGAGAGAAAATCTATAGAGAGAGAAAATAAAAAAAAGAAGGTAGAGAGAGAAAAGATTAGAAAGGAAAGATAGAGAAAAGGGAGAGAAGAAAGATTTATTTTCCTTTTTCCTTCTTTTTCCTTTTTATCTTTTTTTTTCTTTTTCTTCTTCTTCGGTTTTCTTTCTTTCTTCTTTGGTTATCCCCTTGTTCTCATAGCAAGGGGTTCTCCTCCCGACCAACCATGCTCGTGATCGGAAAAGTAGGGCAGACAGGGTGATCGACGACCTGTGATGCTAAACTATCCAAGTCCGGATGGCCAACAATCCAAGTCCAGTGATCGATGGCAAGGATCGCATCGAAAATCAAAGCAAACATGGAAGAAAACAGGGCAATTTTAGATGCCAAACTATTCAAAAAATTCCGATGATTGCCTGCCAAATTCAATGATTTATGGGCTAAGAATGGTGGAGAGAAGGATTAGCAAGGTGTCCAAGGGTTGTTACCTTGATTTCATTGGTGTTTAGCCATGGTGGTGGTGGACTTTCGTGGTGAAGGAATCTAGGATAACACCAGCAAAGTCTGCAAACTCAAAATCTCTTCGATGTGTGATGGAAGATGGAGGGGGAATTGCTTAAATAGAACGAATTGTAGGAGTCCTTGGGCACTTGAGATTTGTTGGCACTCAGACTCCAGACTGATTAGAGGAAGAAAACAACTCCCATTGAGAGTCTCTCTTCCCTGGCACATGCTCTGCATGTGCAATTTTTTTTTGGATGATTTTGGGCTATCACAGGATTGTTGTGATGCTCCACATGAAACGATCTTGTTCTGATACGTTGATTACGTCAATCAGACTAAGCATGTAAATGATTAATTTTGCTCTAATACAATTGTACATTTGTCTTTATATGTTTAGTTTGACATATACTCTAATGCATTCTATATTTATTTTGATACATTAGACTCATTGTTTAAGTTCTAATCCATGAATCAGTAGTATCAATGAAGTATGTAAGATCTACTATTTGTTTTAGGTCTGCTATTTAGTTTCCACAAATATTTAGACCTTTTGCTATGATATTATGAAGCCTATTATTTTGCTCTGATACATAAATATATTGCTCTAACTATATAGCATGAAGTTCATATAATTTATGCTATGATAAATCATGCTTTACACTTAATGTTCCACACACACACACACACCCATATTTGTGGTATCACATGAGTACTTTAGAATTACCACAAACCTAGACATAATATGGTTTATTTTGCATATACTTAAAGTTTTATCATCATCAAGAAAGAGAAGATTGTTGACCTAAAGGCTTAGTTTTGATGAGTACAAAATCTTTGGGTAATAATTTATGTTTTTAGATTACTTAAGTTGTTTTGTAGGGAAGCTAAATATAATGGAAGTGATTTGAAAACTTCAAGATGCATTAGAGTTAAATTTTCTAAGTTGGAAAGAGTTTTCACAAAATTAATGGAGTTCTATAGTGAATGAGTCAACCCCAAGTTAAGTAGAGCCGATCTTCGAAAGATCATAGTCTCAAATAGTGAAGCAATAAAATCCAGGATCTTAAAAGCCAATCTTATGCATAGAGAAGTTGAACCCAGCACTTTAAACATCAACCCCAGCATGCAATAATTGATTGTCATATGCTAGAAGTCAATCCCAATCAAGCATAGGCCGGCCCCAGAATTGCCGTAGAGTAAAACAAAAGAGGCTAAACTTTTGGCAATTTAGGAGCAACCTCAAAAAGTTAAGAGTTGGCTTTAGAATGGCCAAAGGATAAAGATAGAAGATTGTGATTTTCAGTCATTTCAGGATTCAAACCCAACATATTAGGTGTTTACCCTAGGTGACCAAGAGCCATCCCCTCTGCGCATGATAGCTCCAATATCTAGTTTTTCTAGCAAGCATGTTTGAATTTAAATGGCCTTCAATGACTAATTTCAGCCCCAAATAGGAGAAATTATTAGGTAGATTTATTCTACCATAGGCCCTCAAGTAGCCAAAAAAGCTCTTCCAGCCTTCATTGAAGATATAAGTGCTTCTATATTCAATTGGAGAGCAAGGGGATCAAAGAGTATTGAAAGAAAAATGAGAGAACAAGTGCCCAATATTAATTAACCTTCCACCACCACTTCTTGTGCGTTAATTGGAGATTTCCATTAGAAGTGTGCTACAAAAAAAAAAACCCCTTCTGTGCTTCATTGTTTTAATTCAGTTCATTAAGAAGCATTTATTGTATTCATTATTCTTTGATTATTTCTCATTGTATTTGTGGTAGCAAGTTTTATGTGTATTGAAACTTGCAAATAGGTTGATGTGTAAATGCATATCTATGCCAAAGAAATAAAGTGACTATCTTAGGTTAAGCTAGGGGTTTCAATTGGTGGTATTTGGCATTTGTATTCATGGTAATACGAAAAGTGGATTAGAAATTCCAAAGCAGGGAGCCTTAGAGAGTGGATGTATGCACTAGGATTGGCACTGTTGATGCGAGAATCTGTACGGTATCGGGATGCTGGAGTTGACAATGAAGTGGTTTTTCTGGAGGCATGACCTACATAAATGTCCTGATCAGAGATTGCTCCAACGAGGATTCTTTGATGCTCAAGTTAGAATTTTCATCCAACAGAAGGAGGAGCATGAGAGGTAGAGTAATGGCATACCTTTTTTGGGTCCTCTTTGAGCCTCCTTTATAGCGAAAGTCTGGAGCTTCAGTTGACAAGTTGGTTGGCGAAATCCCCTCGATTAGAGCATGACTCATGAGATGCAAAGCTGTTGCTCGAGATTTTTAGGATGTGGCGATTGTGGTTGCCTTATCAGTCTAGCAAAAGTTGTTAACTGGCAAGTATTGTATTTTGAATAGAATTGCCAACTGGGTGCCGTTGAGACTAGAGTTGGTCGGTGATGATCAGAGGTCGGTCGGCGATGATCAAAAGTCGATCGCCCTATATCGCTATCACGATCTATTTAGTGGTGCATAGATGGTCAGTCAGACTTGGTCAGTAGATGAGGAAATATCAGCGGTGATGTACAAAGGTTGTCAAGCGACAGTCGATTGGTCCTCATCTACTCAGGGTGTGAGGTGTCGATCATGCAGCTATTAAGGAGGAGCTCGATGAAAGCCATGGCCAACTATGAGTTGGCAAGGGCTTCAGTAGGTGGGCCCTGTAAGCATGGACATCTTGGGCCCTAGGCCTTTTCATATAATCGGCCCATATAGAATTTCCCCCAACAGGCACCAAATCACCATAAATTCTTGTGTTTGTAATGATATTAATTATATTACTTGTTGTATTCATACATTAGTTAATTAGCTGCATATATTTACTAACTCACAATTTATATACTCAGTAAAATTTGTTTTTACTGCACATAATTGTAAAAGTTTTTGAACAATCTAATCCCCCTCTCTAGGATTGCTTATTTGGGCAACAATAAATCATCCATCTACTTTTATAGATCTCAAAGCACTTGTCCTCAATCTGTTATGTATTTTAAGAACCTATTCTTATACTTGTAAAACTTTATTATTAAGAAAGGGTATTTTTATTTTTAATCATGTTTATGTATCCATGATTTGTCTTAAAAATTAACAAAGATGATATTGTATATTCTCAAGGTGTTGAGAATTTGAGACATACATTATTAGTGGTTAGTTTCTAAATGCTCTCGATCATAGGATCGTCATGGAGGTTAGTGACCAATCCATTTAAGATCGGTGCACAGATTACCTTCTTTATGGACAGATGAGTCTTGAGTCTACAATGTGGTGACACTGGGATAAGAGTACAGGTGGTTGTTAGAGAACAACTTACACTGAGCATGATCAATATAAAAATCACTTGGATGTCTACTAACTCATCAGTAGTCTTCTCGATGCTGCAGTGGTGTGAGTGGTCCTTTAATCTATAGTATCATTGGCTATTCGTAGCAAGACTTCTGAGTTTGACTGCACGTTCTCTTGGTCCCTAGCCATTCAAATTCTTGTTATATATGTTAGCTATAGCAGGTTCAGGTTTGCTGTTAGAGTAGGATGCACCTAGATGGAATCTATCGATTTTGGTAGAAAAAAAGAAGTCCTATGCGATTAGCAAGACAGAGTTTAGGAAGTCTTCGACTGAAGCAAGTGTGAATACTAGAAAAAAAATTTTATAAAATTCACAAGTGAACTCAAGTCGAGTCAATCTAGCATATGACTAATGATGGAGTTTGATGAGTTCTCTATGCCTCCGTCAAGTCGGGACTCATGATAAAAGGACTGAATCACATGGTAATTGCACCTAGGGGTTCATTTTTTTTTTTTGTTGGTTGCCACTATATGCTACAAAACATCACTGATAGATTGTGAAAACTTATTAGGATTATTTTTGGATCAATGATCTTTGTTGGGGTGAGCTAGAATTATTCTGGTCCACCGAAAAGAGTTTCGATAATATTGTGATGGAGATCACGGTATATCTCACTACTAGACAGAATAGAACTTGAGGAGTCACACACAAAAGAAGTTTGACCCGATCAATGGCTTGAATTAAATTTGAATTATTAATTTGATTGATGGTTTGAATTTAAAAATTACTAATTTGTAAGTGTTACAGATTCAGTAACTGCTAATTGTTAGCACAGAAACTTAATTATAAATATTATGATTTAATTGAGACTGATTAAAATATAGATCAAATTCTAATTAATTTAAATTAAATTTAATTTAATTAAATTTGATTTAATTTAATACTAATTAGGTTTAATTATCCAAATCAGATTTAGATTTCAAGCCTGATTGGATCAAGTTTGACAGCCTTTCTAATTTGATTTGATTCGAGCTCATTTTGGACCCGACTGAGACCCAACTTGTACCAAATTGATCCTAACCCCTAGAGCCCAGATTCTCTGGGCTTCTCTCTCCATTTGGTCGATCAAAAAAAGGAGTGGGTGGTGATTTTTCTCGCTACTTTTGTGCATGCACATGTGAAGGGGTATAGAGAGGTGGTTTCTTGATGTTTCTTGATAAGTTAGGACACATATTTGGATAGAGATAAAGCCTAACTAATTCAAATTGATTCTTATCAGTTGTTGGCCTGGGAAACAAGATAATTTTATGTGACAAAATTATAAAAGGGGATGGATTTTGGCATGAGAAAAATCAATGTGTTGTTTTGTGCGCCAACTACCTTGCCTCTCCCTTCATCCTCTATGCCAACCACCTCTCATCCCTTCTCTCCTATGCCTCTATTCTACATTAGATAGAGATCTAAGAGAGAGCCTTTGAGAGAGAAAAAAAATTTAAAAAAAAATGATTTTTCTTGGAGGTTAGGATCAATCTCCAGGATCCTATATAGGGCTACTTCAAGTAATATCAAATAAAGTGGCCTGATTCAAGCCGAAAAATGAAGCTTGCAAGGGAGCTAGCACCCTGAAGGTTTTGAAGTTTTGATCGAGATATCTTTATGTGGATACTAATAGAGGTCGGATGTTTGTGCGGCTACGACAGCAATCCCAGACATCCAAGACCCGATCCGACGAAGAAAGAGGAAAAAGCGATCAGGTATACCTTTTTCTTGCTATTTATGATTTCAGATCTATGTTCATAAATTTATTTATGTATGTTAGATGATCCTAGGCTTGATTATAATTTAGAATCAGTATGCTTAGATTAGATTAAAAATTTTAAAATCTACTTTCATTGTAGTTACCGTAACTGTATAGATCTACGCATGTGAATCAACCTATTTTCTAACAGTGGTATTAGAGCCATGTCGTTCTAGCATGTTTTAAATAAATTTTTAATCTAAAATCTAATTTATAAAAATTAGATATATATTATTTCATGAGTTTAACATCATTCTGAAATAAGGTTGCCCTGACATAACTTTGTTATGCTCAAAAGTTGTCCAGAATGATGTAAAACATCGTAGTTTAGTAGATCTGAAAATTTTCATATTTAGAACCTGATTTTCATACATATATGATCTGATTTATTATTCATATATCTGACATATGAAAGATAATCAAATCTAAAATTTAATAGATTATATATTTTGATATGTTAAATTAAATTTCTAGTAGCCTAAAGATCCTAGATGTATGTGATACAGGTTTTAGATCTAGTTTTTTGTTTGCATGCATATTAGATATGTATTTTTAATTAATTTTAGATTGTAAAATTATATATGTGATATATAATTTATACACACATGATTTGAAATTTAATTTTTGCAATACTCTAGATCTAAAATCCTAGGATCTGTTTTGCATGAAACTCTAAAATTATGACTGACTTGCCTGTCGAGTCGACTCGAATTCAGTTCAAGTCGACTCAAATTCAATTCAAGTTAACTCGAGTTCTTGATGAGTTGACTCATCTTTGTTGGAGTCGATTTGAGATCTTGGTGAGTCGGCTTATTTGTGCATGAGTCGACTAAATCTTGCAGGCATGGATTTACAGTTTCTAACGAGTCAATCAGAGTTCCATGACGAGTAGACTTGAGTCTGTTGACAGCAAAATTACATATGATGCAATCCAAAGTAGTTTAAATTAAAAATTGATTTGACATCTAAACTAAATCCATGTCATAATGTACTTAATTGGCAATTAAGATTTAAAATTAAAAGATCTAAAATTATGAATTTAAGATTCAAATTTCAATTGCATAAAATATGGGGTTAAGGGTATGGATAGCTCAATTAGGTCTAGTTTGAGTGGTTGATCAAATCAAATCAAATGTTGATTAGGATTAGGTCAAAGTGTGCTCATAACCAATCCAATTAGTTGTAGTTTAGTCAGATTGATTAATAGCCACATGTTATAGATCAACTTAAGACCTAATTAGGCTCAGTGGATCGAGCCTGAGTCAATAAGCTAACCTGTTCGATTCTAATCAACTAATTTGGTGTCTAAGATAAGTACATAGATGGTGGTTATTTAATTGATTCCATTGTCTGACCTAGCTAATTCATTGGTGTCTAAGGAAAGCAACGAGGGGACCCCCACACATCTTAACTTATCTGGCTATTTTGAAAAATTATGTTTCATATTAGATTACTTGTTGATTCAAGCTAGTCCATGCCACTAGGTTAGTCATAACCTTTATGACTAATTAAGGAAGAGATCTGAACCTAAATCTCCTCAATCAAATATTAAGTCTAGTAGTTTTCCACCATTATAGAGATGCAGGTGCCTTCTTGGCATTGATCGTTCTCGACTGGTCATAGTGGTTCGGTTGCATCGAAAAGGTACAACCACTCTATGGCATTGGATATCCCGGAATAGAGATGGGGTTGGGCTCAATAACTGTTAGGTGAGGGACCCAATGATGGCTTTGCACATACTGGTGTACGATAGGTCTGCCTTAACTAAGAAATGTGCCAATAACTGTTAGGTTAGGCCACAGGACTTAGAGATCGAACATGCTGCATCTTGCATAGTGAAGCAATGGATAAAGTATTGTCCACTCATTGGTTCATGCGTCATCAATAACTGTTAGGTGAGATGCACATAGATCAGTGGGAGCATAGTACCTATTAGAAATTGATCACGTATGGATTTTTGTTTCTCCACCCAAGGAATGTGGAAGATTTATAGAAATAGTGGGAGCCTTGTTTGTTTATTAAAGTTTTTATAACAAATATTTACAAGTATAAATATTTAATTGAAAATTGTTTCTCAGTGCAGTTAATTAACCATATCGAGTTCAAATCCTCTAGCCTGAATCCTTGACACTAATAGATTGATCGGATTGAACTATAAAGATCAGCTCCAGAACTTGAGAATCATTCTCAACTTTGAGAAAGTGATCCATGTCCTAGACCAAGAGATGCCTGTATTGCGGCTCGCCCATCCTCTAATCAACGAGCTACACTTGACAAGTGGATGGAAGAAGATAACCGAGCTAAGTTGAAAGAATTATGCCCTACAAGCCAATCGCATATGAGATGCGATAGGATATTTATTATAATTTATCTTCCAAACTCATGTAATTGATATTAATATTATTAATAAAATTGATATTTTTGATTCATTATATGCTGCATCTTATTAATTTTAAGATTATAATGAACCCCATAGGTCTGGACAATGGTTTTAGGGACATGATGAGATCACACCAGTGAGATCTAAATCTTTGATAGCCCCGATCTAAAATATTTCTAGTCGTTGGTATATTGAGTCGAAGATCAATGATACCGGTAAGACTGGCATATCATATGTATGCTCAGAAATAAGGGTGGTTGATCTCACAACTACTTGTGTGGTGACACTAATACAAGGATATGGGTGCTCATTAGAGAATGAGTTCACTGAATTGATCTACGAGAGAATAATCAGATAGAGTCTTATTTATATATCAACTAATAATTCTCTAGTGGGAGTTGTGTAAGTGATCTTTTGACCTGAGATCACCATGGTACCTTGTGCACATGGATCCATATTTTGGTTTACTACCTAACTTGATTCTTTGATCCTTGTGTGAGATATTCTGAATATGGTGAAGTATGCATAGAGATTGTGAGTGATCAATAAGGGATCAGTCACTCCTAATAAGAGGAGCGAACATCCTATGTGATCTCATAGGATAGTGATTCTGAAAGTCTTTGGCCAAAGCAAGATGATAATTAGAAAAGAGTTTTTAATATCTCATCAACTGAATCATCACCTTCAGATCGAGATACATAAAGATAAGTGATTAGATTTGATAAATTTTAACGCCCACAGCTCATCTGGGATGTTGTTTGACTGAAAGATTGAATTACACGAAAACTTGCAACTGAAGGATATTTTAATAATTTTTTATCAAAATTTTAAATCTTTCAGATAGTCATGACATATTGCTAGACATCAATCTTGACTTATAAGCTTGATAAAAATTGAAAGAATTTGATTCTAGAATCAATTTTCAATAGTCCAAGTTGATTGACTCTTTGGGTGATCTAATCTCATCGGATTAGGGTCACGTCAAAAGTCTAGATCCACTGCTGGCTAGATTTGAAATCCAATGAGTCACACACTTTGAGATTTAGCCTTGATCTAATTTAATTAGAATTTAATATAAATTTTATGGGTTAATTTAATATGCTAGCATATTGTATTAACCCAAGTTCTTAAATTGATTTGGTTCAAAGTATTTGAGTTAACCTAGACCAGTTGGCTTTGACCTAATGGGATTGGGTCAATTTGGATTGGATCCTTATCCAACTTGGATCAATTTTAAGTGGAGAAGGACTCCCCCACGTTCACCAAAATCCACATAAGAATATAAGTGCCGCCCACCTCTAATCAGCGTGAGAAATAAAGAGTCCTTCTTAAAGAAGGCTCTTTATTAAATGCGTTGCCTTAGAAGATAAATCAAAAATCTTATGTATTGATGTCAAAAATTAATAAAATTTTTATGACATATAGAAAAGAAAGATTCTCTCTACTTAAAATATTTAAATTACTAAAAATTTACTCGATAAATTTATTTGGCACATGGGAAGTTGGAGCGCCAAAAGTTGGCGCCCCATCATCCCATGTAATGATCCCTGGTCCCCTATTTATAGGGGATGCCTTAGATAGCTTCAATCTGAGATTTTTGGGTGAACTAGAGAGAAGGGATGTAGAATAATAGAAAAAAATCTAAAAAAAAATTGAGAAAAAAAAAGAGAAAAATTTGAGTGGCAAAATTTGCTACAAGGGTGGTGAGATTTTCAGCAAGTATTGCTAGAGTACCTTAGGATTTAGTTTTTTTATATGTTGGAGCTAAAATTAAATTTTAAGTTATATAACATCTAAAGAGTGTCTTATTGGAGTCATTTTGGTGGTAAGATCAAAAGTAACTGGGCTTTGGTCCAATGGTGACGTAAGTTTGAAGCCGGCAGTGTTCTTTAGAAGACAAGGCTGCAGCTGCGCACCGGTTGGGAAGGATCTTGGCCAACTTTCATGTGGATCACCATTAGAGGACTTCTATCTTAGGATCTTATGGAGAATACCAACATTCCACTTTTTTATTTTGATTGAAGTATAATATTTTATCTCTTTGCATGCTTGAATTTGCATTGATCGTGTTTGACAAGGAGATTCTAGGGTTTTGAGTTTGACTCGATAGTTTTATTTGATGAAACTATTGATTTGAGTATTTTAAAAAAATTTTAAAATTATTTTTTACTATATGGTTAGAATTCAATAGTGGTATCAGAGCCATCCTTGTCTGATTCGATCAAACAAGTGTAATATAGTAGCTTAGAATTATTCTTGTTCATATCCTGCCAAAAATGTAGCATTATTTTTGCATCAATTCTTCAAACTCAAAAAAATATTTTTAACTTTTTATGAACCATGATTCTAAATTTTAATTATTAAATTATAAATTTATGATAATTTAAATTTTATTATCATGATTGCATGATGATTAAATCAATGTATAACTAATAAGGGTGTTATGCATGCCTAATTAGATTAGAGTATGTTATATTATATAAATTTGTTAGTCATATGTTATGACTTTAATTGCACCCTTAAATATTTTTTGGCATGATAATGTGATTGCTATTTTGAATAGTAGAAGCATGCAAATTTGCATAATTTATAGTATATATTTTATGCACTTATATAGTTAGGATGTGTCGAGACCAGTTTAAAGTCCCTTGTAAAATTATATTAAGTTGTAATATCGAGATTTACTTTTAAATCAAAAGTCAAATTCTTAAGATCAATTGGTGTCGAAAAAAATGTGAAAGATAGTTTTCTAATTAGATCCGTATGCTAGCCTGGCCAACTCTGTTGGTGTCTAGAAAAGCTACAAGGAGCCTCTCACCTACTTACCTAGCCAATTTGGTCTTCTTGAATTTTGGACTTAGATTGATTAGTGATGTAGACACTACAAGGGCCTTCTTTCAAACTTGATTGATAGAGTATGTCAAGATCTTAGTGAGCTTGTTGTGCTATCCACAAGGTTTACTATAGAAATTGACATGATGTTGATCAAGTGCATATTGAAGTTTATGGCATATTTGAATAGTGTTGCTTTGTTGTGCTATCCATAAGGACAGTATTATTTAAGTTTGATTATATGGGATTGAAGGATCAACTTAACTAGAACAATATAGTTTATTGTACTATCCATAAGACTATATGTGATCTAGAGGCCAGAATGAAAGATGTTGAGAATTGTAAATGTACAATTGGTAAAGAGTTACCTACTCTTGAACTCATGAATACTTGTTATGCTATGCACAAGATGTTTGTGAGGAATAAAGATCTTAACTCCACTAAGAAACATTAGTATATTTCTCGATTTTCATATTTGAGGGCTATGAAGTTCGATAAAATAGTGGGAGATATAATTAGATAAAAGTTCTAGTCTAGTTGTGAATGTCTTCATAAGTTGTCCGCTTATATTGTGTTCTTTTCATTGTAGATTAACACACTTATGGCATCCTCACTGTCCGTTAGAGATATCCTAAATACTAACAAGTTGACCGAATCCAACTATGTCGACTGGTTAAGGAACTTAAGAATTGCTCTCACTCAAGAGAAAGTCTCCTACATTCTGGATACATCTGCTCCATATTCTCTTGGAGAAGATACTTCCGAGGAAGAAAGGACCACATACAAGATGTGGAAAGATGACAGTGTGACTGTCAAATGTATCATGCTTGCCTCCATGAGCAATGAGCTCTAGAGACAGCATGAGGACATGGACGTTCTCTCTATTCTCCTTAATCTTAAGGAGTTATATGGAGAGCAAAGTCGAACTACTCGATATGAGATATCGAAGTAGTTGTTCCATGCCTGTATGACTGAAGGCTCTTCCATGCAAATGCATATCCTAAAGATGATTGATTTGATCACTTATCTGGGATAGTTGAGTTTTGCCATGGATGGTGAACTGAGCCAGGATTTGATCTTGCAGTCTCTCCATGACTCTTTTTCTCAGTTTGTCATTAATTATCATATGAACAAACTGAATATCTGCTTGCCTGAGCTGTTAAATATACTAAAAACATCAGAGAGCCATTTCAAGGATAAAAAGCTCAGGTTCTTCATGTTGATAAGATCAGCAAGAAAAAGGCGAAGAAAGGTTCTAAGAAAAAGCTAAACCCTGAGGCTGGCATCTTCAAGAAGAAGGTGAAGAAGGTCTCGACCAAAGGTACTTGTTATCACTATGGCAAAGAGGGCCACTGGAAGAAAAATTGCAAGGAGTACCTTACAACCATGAAATCAGCAAACGTTGCTAAAGGTTTGTATATGATACAAACTAATTTATCACTAAGTACTTTAATGTCAGATTCTTGGGTATTGGATACGGCCTGTGGTTCACACCTTTGCAAATCATTGCAAGGTCTATAGGAAATAAAGAATCTGAATAAAGATGACTTCGAGCTGTTCGGTGTAAATGAAGACTCCATTCAAGCCAAAGCCATAGGAACCAGGGTTTTGAAGTTACCTTTGGGAAATATTTTAGAACTAAAGATCTGTTATTACATTCTAAATATTGTTAGAAATATTATTTCTGTACCATTGTTATTGGAACAAGGTTTTAAAATAATTGCAAAGAATAATGGTTGTTCTATATATTTTTCTAATAAATATTATGGAAGTACTTTTATTGATAATGATCTTATGTTTCTTTCACTTAATGATAATGTGCTTCACGTTGATAATATGAAGAAAAAAGAGAGAGAGGATGTGAATGTTATATACCTCTGGCACTGCCGACTTGGCCATATAAATGAGTCAAGGATTAACAAGTTATACAAAGATAATCTCTTTGATCCTTATGATTATGAATCATATAGAACTTGTGAATCTTGCCTCATGAGAAAAATGAACAAGACTCCAGTTACTAGACATGGAGATCGGGCGAGTGATATTTTGGATCTTGTACATATTGATGTGTGTGGTCCAATATTGATTCAAGCTAGAGATGAATACTCTTACTTCATCACATTTACTGATGATATATCTAAGTTTGGATATGTATATTTAATGAAATACAAATCCAAAGCCTTTGACAAATTTAAAGAGTATCAAAGAATGGTCAAAAAATAAACTGGTAAAATATTAAAGCTCTTCGATCGAATCGAGGAGGAGAATACTTATCTCATGATTCTTCGATTATTTGAAACAAAATGGTATACTCTCTCAATGGACCCTCCTTATACTCCAGAATTAAATAGAATTACAGAAAGAAAAAATCGCACCTTATTAGATATAGTGCAGTCCATGATGTGTTTCATGGATCTTTCATTATCTTTTTGGGGATATACCCTCGAGACTGCAGTGTATATTTTAAATAAAGTACCTTCAAAATTTGTTTCTAGCACTCCATATGAAATATGGAAAGAAAAAAGATCCAATCTTAAGTATCTTAAGATTTGGGGCTGTCCAGCTTATGTGAAAAATATTAATGGACATAAGCTAGATGCTAGATCAGAAAAATACAGATTTGTAGGTTATCCCAAGGAGAGTATAGGATACTACTTCTATAATCTTACTCAACAAAGGGTGTTTGTTGGTAGGCATGCTATTTTTTTGGAGAAAAATTTATCCAAGAAGGAGGCAGTGGGAGGTCTATTGAACTTGAGAAAGTTCAAAACCTACAATCCATCCAGGATTCACCAGATGGTTCTCAACCAGATGTGTCCATTATTGAGGCACAGCCACTACACACACCTCCTCTTTGAAGATCGAGTAGAGTGCATAGTGTACAACTTAGGTATGGATTTATCATTAAAATGACAACACAACCCACATCATTGAGAATGATGAGCCTACAACCTATTCGTAAGCTGTCATGAGTAGTGACTCTGACAAGTGGCTCAATGCCATGAAATCTGAAATAGACTCCATGTATGCCAATCAAGTTTGGACGTTGGTTGATGCGCTGAGGGTGTGATCCCAATAGGCTGCAAATGGATCTTCAAAAAGAAGATTGGAGCAGATGGCCAGGTAGAGACCTATAAGCCAGGCTTGTGGCAAAAGGTTTCAGACAAAAATAAGGTATTGATTATGAAGAAACCTTTTCACCGATAGCCATGCTCAAGTCTATTCGAATAATGCTTGCTATTGCAGCATACCATGACTATAAGATCTGGCAGATAGATGTCAAGACTGTCTTCCTCAATAAAAATCTTGAGGAAGAAGTCTATATGACTCAGTCAGAGGATTTATCTCAAGTGAGAGAGCAAATCAGGTATGCAAGCTGAATAGATCCATATATAAATTAAAGCAAGCATAGAGGAGTGGAACATCCATTTTGATGAGACAGTCGAATCGTTTGCTTCATCAAAAATATGGATAATTTGTGTGTACAAAAAGAATAGTGGGAGTGCTATTATCTTCTTGATCTTGTATGTGGATGACATACTACTCATTGAGAATGATATCCCGATGTTGCAATCGGTCAAGACTTGGCTATCACAAAAGTTTTTCATGAAAGACTTGGGTGAAGCATCCTATATACTTGGTATAAAGATCAATAAGGATAGATCGAAAAGAATGTTAGGCTTGTCCCATCTAGGTACATTGACCTTGTTTGAAGAGGTTCAACATGGAGGAAAGTAAAAGAGGTTACTTGTCCATAGGTCATGGCATACAACTCTCTAAGAAGATGTCTCCTAAGACATCTAAAAAAGAAATAGAATGAGTTCTATTCCTTATACTTCGACAGTAGGATAATAATGTATGCTATGTTATGTACAGGCTTGATGTGCTTATATCTTGGGTATTGTAAGCAGATTTCAAGCAGATCCGAGGAGGATCATTGAAAAGCTGTGAAAAACATACTCAAGTACTTGAGAAGGACTAGAGATATTTTTCTAATATATGGTGAATTTGATTTAAAACTGAAAGGTTATACCGATTCTAGTTTTCAATCTGATTCGGATGATAGCAAATCGATATCTGGATATGTGTTCACCTTGTATGGTGGTGCAGTAAGTTAAAAAATTTCAAACAGCAAACTGTTGCTGACTCGATCACTGAGACTGAGTATATTACTGTAAGTGAGGCTGTTAAGGAGGCCGTCTGGATGAAAAAATTCATCACAGAGTTGGTGTGTTCTAGAGATTGAACAACCAGTGCCTCTTTATTATGATAATATTGAGGCAGTTGCTCAAGCCAAAGAACCAAGGTCTCATTATAAATCAAGAACATCCTAAGATGGTTCACCTCATTCGGAAGATAGTCGAAAGATGCAATGTGATCATGGAGCGAGTTGATACCAAGAAAATATAACGGATTCGTTCACTAAGGCTTTGTCAATGCAGCAGTTTGACCGCCACCTTGATAGCATGGTATCAAGTATAGGGGCGATTGGCTTTAGTGCAAGTGAAAGATTGAAAATATTATGCCCTACAAGCCAATCGCATATGAGATGCGATAGGGTGTTTATTGTAATTTATCTTTCAAACTCATATAATTGACATTAATATTATTAATAAAATTAGTATTTTTTATTCATTATATGCTGCATCTTATTAATTTTAAGATTATAATGAACCCCATAGGTCTGCACAATGATTTTAGGACCGTGATGAGATTACGCCAGTGAGGCCTAAATCCTTGATAGTTCTGATCTAAAATATTTTTAGTCATTGGTACATTGAGTTGGAGATCAATGATACCTATAAGACTGACATGTCCTATGTATGCTCAGAAATGAGGATGGTTGATCTCACAACCACTTGTACGGTGACACTAATACAAAGATATGGGTGCTCATTAGAGAATGAGTTCACTGAATTGATCTACAAGAGAATAATCAGATGGAGTCTTATTTATATGTCAACTGATAATTCTCTAGTGGGAGTTGTGTAAGTGATCCTTTGACCTGAGTCATCATGGTACCTTATGTACATGAATCCATATTTTGGTTCACTACCTAACTTATTTTCTGATCCTTATATGGGTGTTCTGGATATGATGAAGTGTGCATAAAGGTTATGAGTGATCAATAAGGGATCAGTCACTCCTAATAAGGGGAACGAACATCCTATGTGATCTCATAGGACGGTGATTCTGGAAGTCTTTGGCCAAAGCAGGGTGATAATTAAAAAAAAATTTAATGTATCATCAACTGAATCATCACCTTCAGATCGAGATACATAAAGATAAGTGATTGAGTTTGACAAATTTTCATACCCACAGCTCATCTGGGATGTTGTTTGACTGAAGGATTGAATTACACGAAACTTACCACTGAAAGATATTTTGATAATTTTTCATCAAAATTTTAAAATTTTTTAATCATCATGATATATTGTTAGATATCAATCTTGACTTGTAGACTTGATCAAAATTTTAAATTTTTTAGATCATCATGATATATTGTTAGATATCAATCTTGACTTGTAGACTTGATAAAAATTGAAAAAATTTGATTCTGGAATCAATTGGAAGAGTCCAAGTTGATTGGGACTCTTCGGGTGACCTAATCTCATCGGATTAGGGTTACATTGAAAGTCCACATCCACTGCTGGCTAGATTTGATATCTAATAGATCACACACTTTAGAATTTA